>NC_136817.1:56846120-56921120 GCF_951394365.1 Tetrao urogallus
GGCAGAGCAGGATCTTGCCCATCCCACAAACCCAGCAGGGAGCAGGACAGTGGCACCCCAGCTCTGGGCACTAGGAACACGTGTGGGATGGGCTCAGGCCAAGCTGAGACACCAGCCCATGGGTGAGGGTCAGCTGGACTGCAGTGGGGTCCTGTGCCTTGGCAGGGTGGGAACAACCCATCCCACTAATGCCCTCTGACTCTAGCAGTTGATACTGATTGAAGGAGGGGAAAAAAAGCATTATGATCCTGATCTGGCAGCTTGCGCCACTGTACACATATGGAAATAACAATTCTCAGCATGAGGCTTACAAAGATCTATTTAATTCCATTTGGATTCCTACTCCTCTCTCCCTGCTGTGGCATTCACTGAGCTGTGGCATTCACAAAGAGGGTCAACTCTTGCTCTTCAAGATTTGCTTTCTTTCGGCCTCCTGATGAGAACCATTTCTGCGGTTGAATGTTTGGATTTGCAGAATCTCAGTCTAAATTCTGCTTTTAAAATGTACAAACTTCTCTGGGTTGTGAAGATGTAATGTCAAACTCCTTGACATGAAGAAATGTTTGGATTGTTTTTAGAACACACTGGAAAAGCCAAAATCTATTACAAGAGCTTTTTGCTTATTGAATTTCTAACACCGGCTAATCTTTTTCCCTTTGTATTTCTGACTTGGGCATTTCAAGCTGACAGCTCCAAATCTCTATAAAGAAATCTCATGAAGAAAAAAAATAATATTGTTTTCTTTATATGTTTTTATATTGTGCCCAGACCTTGGAAGGGGCAAAGTCATACCGTTGTATAAGCGTGAGTCTCAAATGCCAATCCTTATGATTAAAGCTGTTTCATCAGTTTCACAGAGAGGAAAAAGGAAAACACAGCACAGAATTTTTTTTCAGGAGATACATTCTTTCATCACCTCAACATCTATTCTGTGTCAATTATTTAGTCCTATGTGCTTCTGTTTTTTCATCAATAAAACAACAACATCAATAAGAACAGAGATAGTATTGTTCTGCTGATGTAAAATCTGGTTATTTCAAAAGCACTTTACAGATTCTGTTTTTTCTAAGTAGCTGGGACCACCATTCTGTATTTCAAACCAAGTATCTCATGGGAGACGAAAATGGATGAAGTCAGCACAATTCTTGCAGTTTCTTCAGTGCTGGGTGGATGAGGCCTAGGATCTGACAGTCAATTTTGACTTCATATCAGAGCATCAGACATACCTCTGCTTGCCACTGGGAACAAAATTCAGGCCTCATGTAGCTGGCATAGCACCACTGAAACCAGCTGCCTCATACTTATAAATGGCCTTGAAGGTGTGCTCTCTCTTAGGTTCCTGCAGCATTAATCTTCCTGCTTTTTGTCATGCGTCCTATCCGCTTGTTTCCCTGGCCCTCCAAGGGAATAGCATGAAGAAGGAGACGCTGCCAGCTGGCTTGACGCTTGGTAGTAGGAAGGGAATCCTTTGCCTGCTGAGGGCGGGCTTTGCCTTGACTTTGCCCTGCATGTGTGTGGCTCTCCACAGTGACCTCTGCAGGATCTACTCAGGACACAAGTTCGCATTTTTGGGTGGCCAGAAAGTCGTAGAGAGGCAACCAATTTAATCTCATTTTCACTTAAGTTTGGCCTGATCTCAGCCTGCCAAAGGTGTTCTGATTGTCACTTAGCTTTTCTCTAAGGTTCTGGAGCATGGTGGTTGCATTTAGTGTCTAATCGATTTACTAAAGGTTTTTTTTTCAATTTGACTTTGACTGATGGAGTTAATTTTCTTTAATGCAGATCTATTCTCTGATATCCTCAGTTGATCTACTTAGATTTTTTTCTAGCTGATAAACAGCAGTAAGCTGGCATGTAATAAACTGTTCTGTTCTTTTTATCTTTGTGATAGATATCTTCATTGGGCATTACGTAAAGTGCTATTTTAGTATTTGTGGTTTTGTTTATGGCTTAAAATACACATTATATCTTGAACAGAATAATTGCAGCTCCTTTCCTGCTTAGAATTTCCATTTTCTTTCTGTGAGATGCTGTGATGTGTTGTGAGGCTTCTGGTTTTCCTTACTCTTTGGGAAAGTTTAAACGTACATATGTATATATGTGTGTACACATACACTATAAAGTTTAAAAAAGATTTATGAATTTATCAGCTTACGGGGGAAAATGTGGAAACACAATTTGGAGACAATTTTTTTGATGCATCTTCTATCCTGAAAATTTATTTATTCCACTTGCTTTATTAATGCATGAAAGTAGGTTTCTGCAGAAGTTCCTAAGCCTCTGTTGTTCTCATAAAATTAATTGCTATCCCAGTTTGTTCTCTTGGGGCAATTATGAAGTCATCCATAACAGATATTTCATTATGTCTCTTTTTTTGGATTAATGTTACATCTGAATGACTCTGCTAAATATGATCAAAAGCCCTTCTAGCCCAGTGCCTTTGCTCCCTGGCAGCCCTACAGGAGGCTCTTGTGCTCCTTCCTGAGGACGTGGGAAGCATATGGTGATCCTCGCCCAGGGGCTGTCTTCCTACTTCTGGTATGCAGCTAAGCTCTTGTGAACTGGAGATATTTTCTCAATCTTTGCTTTCTGTCAGCCTTGCTGGACTCTTTATCCATAAACCTGGAACCAGTTTAAATGCTGGCTTTTCATATCAGTAAATTTGTTTGTTTAATTACACACAGAACACATCTGTCTCCTTTCAAGCTTTTTGTCTTCCATAGATCTTAATAGATAGATGGTAATCTCATTGGATCCCGGTATTTTTGGAACTGTAACAGGCAGTGGCAGTAACAGGCCTGCTCTTTAATATGTTCTCTTTCTCAGAAAAGCAGTAACGTTAAACGCCTTGTGGTTGGCACAAATATTTCTGTTGAATAACTTGAATTTGCAGTTAAGAATTGTATAAATTATGTGATCAGATGAATTGTCAGAATCATCTGCTCTTTTCCTCTGGTATATTAAGATTAGTAATCAAGATTTTGAAGGATGTGTAAGTCCAGCAGGTCTAGCACCTTCACTGTTTCGTACCATGTCCTTAGATCAGTGTAGACTCCTTGTGTCTAGCAAAGATGTAGAAATGCAGCTGCAAAAATGCAGCTGCCAGACTGTTATCTTGTCTCTGCCAAAGATGTGCTTCATGGGACAGATGTCACTGCTACAGTGATTGGCATTCTGCAGTACTTAAATCTAAGAAAAGTAGTAAAACCCAAATATAATGTTTTCCAGGAGACATTAGTGGCCCTTATAGAAAAGAACAACACCAGTTTGAACCTCTTAAAGCTGTGTAAACTGTCATGTGCTTGCTAAAATGGCTGTAAGGATAGTTCTGAGGATTCTCTGTAAAATATTGTTTGTGTTGGCATATTTCTAACAAAATAATTATGGTTTCTTAATACAGATATATGTCATTGTTATTCAAAATGAAGTTTGCTTATTTTAATGTTTTAACCACACAGTGTAAAATTATGCCAGTCCTTGCTTTGCTCCTTGGAAGTATCTTGCTGGAAGCAGTGGTGTTACTGATGACAACATGTCCTCACAGACATCCAGCACTGGATGGTTATGGGGTGATGACATTCACCATCCCTGTCAGGGTTGCCCTCCTCATCTTCCTCCTGTGTCCCGTCTCCTTGCTGGGCTCCTGAGCTTTGCTGAGCAGCTCTCCTCTCTGCTCTTGGAGCATCAGGAGCAAGGATCAAAATCCGTCTTGCTCCCAGAAGACATATGGTAGAAAAACCCATTTTCCCCTTGTCCTCGGTCTACTGGGATATAGAATGCACTAGCTTTTCTCACCAATAGCCAGACACTGAAGATGAAGGTGAGAATGAAGGAAAGATGTGTCACCATGCAGCAGCTGTGAGGGCTGTATTGGTGTGACTTTGGATGTTCCTCCAGATTGCCTATGTGTCCTCAAAGGACAGAGAGAAAAGGGCAGTGGTCCACAGAGCAGCAGAAGGGTGTTGGTGGGCTGACTGCCCGTGTCAGTGAAAAGCCTTGTCCACCCTGAGTGATGCTACAGCTGGCCAGGCTGAAAGAGAAAAGTCCTTAAATGGAAATCTCAGATGTGAAACTCTTTTTCCTGCCAGAAATTTAGCTAAAGTAGACTGTTTGCTATAGTGAATATTCACACTGTGATGAGCCTAGATATCACAGTTCTTTCTGTCTCTTTGAGGTCTGTCTTCAGCCCACAATGGGGGTGCAGCACGCCAACAGTTACAGAGCATGAATATGCTGGAAAGCCACAGTGTGCACAGCATAGCCCCAAGCCCCAACGTGCTGGCTCTGCCCTCTCCTCATTTGTGGACTTTACAGACTAATCCTGTCTTGCAGACCATGAAAATGGAGATTCTGTGCAGGTGGTACCACTTGTGCAGAAGTAATCAGAGTCAAAACAAGTTCCTCTCCAGAGGCCCTCAACTGCAGAGAGGGCAATAATGACTCACAGCATGTTAGCAAAAGTAGTGGTTTTGGCAAAAACAAGAATCCCATTAAGTAAAGAGAGTGTTCTGCTTTAGAGTTCATCAGTGTCTTCTTTTTTTGGTTGTTGTTGTTTGTTTGTTTTTTAATATATTCTTTTTCTCTCCAAACTTTCCTAGTTTTGCCCTGTTGGTGAATGCCACACAGAACCAAGGGAGCCTGAAAGTGAAATCTCCAATAGTGGAGTTGGATGGACAGGCAAGACCTGCTCCTCGCAGCAGGTGCAAAGCAATGATGCCTCTGCCATTTCAAAGCAACAAATGGGCACAGCTCCTGGGTTTTGTGCACCTTTATTAAACAGAGGTAGCCAGAGAATAGAACCAGAGGTTGATACTAGTAGCCAGAAACTGTTTTTCTCATAAAGACAACCAATATTTTTTGAAGTGCATCTGTCAAACATGCTGTTATTAGATAAAGCGGCTCCAGCTACCAGGAGATTGTAAAGCTCCTAGTCTTCCCTCATTCTTTTGATTTACTTTCACCACAGGCAAGGACTTGTAGACTTTTGACTGTTGTTTACAAATAGACAGTCTGATAACATTAGCAAACATAAACAGGACTTTCCCTGCAAATCCTATCTCAAATACAGATTTCTAAGGACTGTTTTTATCTCTACCATCAGTAACTAGTTAAAATTCCAATTGTTTTTCTTAAAAAGAGTTTTAGTAGTGGGTAGTAAGCATGAGGTGAAATGAAAGCAATTGAAATTCTGAGGTGTGTTTTTATTAAGGGTTTAGAAAAAAGCTGTTAGAGACCTGCAGCTTCTAAATGGTACTGAAAAATGATAGTGCTCTCAGTTGTCAAAATGATTTTTTCTCATTTAATCTGTATGATACTCTTTTCTAACATTTATACATAAACTTCCTTGGTCTATCTTCAAATAATGTAGTTAATAAATGCCAGATCTCAGTGGATGCCTTAAATGAACTAGAATCAATCAATTTATTCTTGTGTGGCCTAAGTTAGGCACTTGCTGCAGAAATGTGTGCACCAATTTAATATGTAACTATCCATCTGCAGTTTGTTTCTGCCATTCCTTTGGGCTCTCTTTGTAGATCAGCCTCTCCTGTGGGCTCTTCAGCCCATCTGACTGTGTATTAAAAAGGCACACTTTGTGGTCCAGTAGTAAGGGAACGCAAGAGCCAGCTGGGTAAGGGAGGCAAGCGTTCCCACGTGGTAAGTAACTGACCAGGGCATAATGCAGCATAAACAGTTTCTACACTCAGTGAGTCCACTAAATCAGCTGTTCCAGCAATGGCATGGATCTTCACATTGCCATGGTGAGATGGTCCATCTGTTTGTAGCCACTGTACCCAGGAGACCTCAGTGGACAGCACCTCAAGAGAACCTCATTGGGATTCCCCCAAATTTTTAATCATAAGGATGCCATTCTGGAGTGGTTGATACATCCTTATTTCCATCTGCCACTTTGCAACATGTGCAGGTGATAAGAATTTTCATCCACCGTTGTTTGCTAGTGAATGGGAGCCAAAGCGATAAGAGTATCCAGATGGGTGCCTGCATTGGTCTAATTAAATCAGTTTTGAAACATATCTTTAGGCTGTGGACAGATGTTCATTTTGTAGAGAGCCATCCCAGATGAAGATTACAAGCCAAGCTGCTGGAGGTTATTGCCCTCACAATTCTGCTGGCTGAGCCATCCCAGACCCTCCTGAGCTTGAATAAGGTGCACACATGACATCCCACTACTCAGGAGGTGACAGCTGGAGAGGCTACTACCTGGCTGTGCTCACTGGCCTCCTTAGCACAGCATCAGGCTTTTTTGGCTCACCAGTGTCCATCTACTGGCCTGGTTTAGTCAAAACGGACCAGGTTGACCTAGGCAGCGGGAATGACAGATCTCTCATTTGCTTGGGTTTGTTGTGCCTGGGAAGGAGTGAGAAGCCCTACCTGAGTGAGGAATGGGGGGAAATATTGAGGTGAGTTAGGCTTGGCCCAGCTGGGTCGAGAAGATGGAGCAGAAACCTGTCGTGCTGCCAAAGCCACAAGGGGCAGCCCGTGAGCCTTAGCTAGATCTGGCCAAGGACATCCTCTGAAAGATCTACCCACTGCCTCTGCCCAACATGTTGAACTGCTTTAGGCTGCTCACATACCAAGGCCTTGGCACTGACTTGAGCTAGGGCTGCAGGGTGTAATGAAGGACTTTAAAGGCTGTCCAATCCAAACAAGGAAGCTTTTCTTGGTTAGTTGTTATATCTTTACCAAATGTGTTAGTATGTGCACAAGGTATGACACAACGTTGACTGAGTCTGATGACATGCTGTCTCCAGTTGACTGATCTTAGGAGATAGCAATGTACATTTTATGTAACAGTAATGTAAACTGTGGAAAATTGACATGATCTTCATGTCCTAAACTCTTTAGGATTAGGAATTATCATATCTGTTATTTCAACAATTCTCAGTTGAAATGTATCAGCTTAAAGACATTTTAACTGCTTTGCGTAGCTATGTGGCAACAGCATTTGGCTGCTGAGCTGATCTATCAGCCACATCAACTTTATAGTTTCTTCCCATTGTCCAAAAAATGGGCTTATTATTAAAGAAGGCAGTTAGTGATATTTCCACTGAAAAGTAGGAAAAATGCCAGCACAGATGATGGTACTGTCTGGCTTTTTAATTTAACTTCTGCATTTGCCTTGCTATAGTGTCATTTCTTTTGATTGAAATTTTGAAAGAATGTGGCTACATGCAGAAATTGGTCCCTCCCTATGCTTTTCCAGAGGTGAATTCAAAAAGATTGATCAATTTCCTGAGGTCCTGCCATTGTGTTGCTTGTCCTCACAGGAAGGCCTCAGCCCTGAGGAGCAGTCAGTGCATGAGAACAGGGAGCAGAACTCATCACAGCCCTACCCAGCATTAAGGTATAGCTGCAGGAAGCCATTAATTCATTCTGCAGAAAAAAAATAAAATACAATTCTGTGTCTGTTCATTTCTAAAGACAGTAAGAAGGCAGTACAGGTCACCTTGGTTGTATCCATTATCCAAGGAACTCATTTATTTCAATTGTCTCAGGAACTTAAGCGATTAATCTTCTGTGTATAGAAGCTACCTGTATTTATTTGGTTGTTTTGTCAGTTTCCTTCTCCAAGCAGTGAAGAAAGTGTGTTCCCTATTCCATGGAAATATGGCATTTCTGTAAGTTGGGAATGCTCCTGAAAATATGCATGTACTTAAGCCTGCTTTCAGGTCACGTTTTACTGAAGCTTTCCAAAGTTTTAGCAGCCCAGCAGTCATGCAAGTGAAAGACAAGGAACAGGAAAGGCAGAAGAAAGGAAAAAATAAACAGCTCAGAAGTCATAATCAGAGCAGAAGCTAAATTTGCAGTGGTGCTTTTCATGTGTCACATGCTTGTTTTTGAGCTTGGCATTTGATGGTCTCTGACCACCAGATGGCATAAAGAATGCTGCTGCCTGCATCGGCTTATTGCTGAAACATCACAAAATGTCTGATTCACAGCAGTTAAAGTGCGTTGTTACATTGCTTTTATTCAAAAGTATATTTTATTTTTTCTCTTAGATGTAAAAATATATTGGTAGGACTTATCCTCTTGAGGGGAAATCAACTTCACCAGCAAAATGCAGTTTCAAATGGCAAGCATTGTTGAAGTGCCATTCTGAGGTGCAGGAAAACAGCATAAGATGAGGGGGAAGGAGGTTTCTCTGCTAATTGGATTATAGGACAAAGAACTAAAGTAAATCATTAATTCTCATTTTGGTTCTGATGGTGATTCTCTTTGTAGCTTTAGGCAAATCATGTAATCCACTTCATTCCTCTATTCCCACATGAAGGGCAATGATTTCCTACCTTGCAGTGGTGCCAGAGGAGTTAACACTCATAAAGCACAAATGGAGAGAAGAAAAATACTAATGACTCCTGAAAGATATTTGCAGGGAAGGTTTGTCTATCCTGCGTAATCCAGCTGGTGTTGTGCCAATATGACAGCTATAGTAAGACTATGGAGAATGGATAAATTTAAGGCATACAGAAAGAAATATTACTGAATGCTACTCAAAGGAAGAAATACTACTGAAAGAACTGGATTTTTGTTGTTGTGTTTTCCATGTAATTCATTATGGAAATTTCATGGCAAACAGAAACAGCCTGACTGCTGCTCTCCAAACCCCTTCAGTGTTAAAGATGAGTCTCTGCCTTTGCTTTACACCTGTGGTCCAGCTTCTCTCCTTCCAGTTGATTTGAACTCTCAAGTTGAAATCTGAAACTTTGATTCAGTCTCTGCTTCAGGTGCTTATTCATAACTAAAACTACAAATTACTCAAAAGGCTTTGCAGCTTTTGTCAAAGGTAACATCTCTTGCACACCTCAGGATCAAGCCCGATGGTCTCAGACGATTTTACCACTGAAATATTTAATCTGATTATAGCAGCTTCTGATATTGCCAGACCACAAACCAGGACATTTCTGAAGATAAATGAAAAGGGCAGAGAATCCACTGTAAATTACCAGTGATTCACAACTGCAGTTTGTGTGACTACTATGATCATGAGATGACGTATTTCTTTTTATTCTTATCTTTATTGTGTGTAGCAGATGTGAATACCCTAAGGAGAGCCAAAGGATTTAACAGGTGTATCTGGAACTTTTCATCATTTAGAAAGACAAGATTTACAGGTTCAGATAAGGACAATACTGAGGAAAGAAAATTTGGCATGACATCCCTGAGAAAACAATGCTGCTCCAGTGAAAAATGCTATTCAAGCACGCTTCGTATGCTTATTTCACTGCCAATGAAAAGAGACTGACTGTACATCTTCCTGTAATCACAGAGGGTATTTATGGCATAAATGTGATTTTTGGTTTATCTGAAACTGAGTTTATAGGCTGTCCTTTAGAAAGCTGAGGAATCAGAATGTGAATGGAGGAGACTTGAAAACTGTCAGACCAAAACACGCCCAGTAAAACAAATGATTAGTGATTGGCCTGAGGAAAACAGAAGAAAAAAAATAACAAAAATAAGATACGGAAGTCCCATAACAACGGTGCCAAAATATTTCCAACTACACAAGAACATCGGTTTTGTTCTTCCAGTGATAAATTTAGTTTTTCTGCTTGTTCCTATTGCACACTTTAGTGATAATGCTGGAGACTTTTTGATTTCCATGTAAGACTTTTAAAAGCAAATAATATAATCTTGGCAGCCTGTGTGGAGAGCAAATGCAGTAGACAGAAGATGTGTGGAAATTAGTTTATACAAAGGTTCAGTTCAAACTCAGCCCATGCTACTGTCACTGAAACAGCCAGATGACAGTCAGCAGCACACAGCCTCAGGAGCATACAGAAGTCCTTCATATGGATGGAAAATGTAATGAGGTATCTTAATGGCTTTTTCTCTTGTCCTACAACAGCTATGGTACCCTAGGCCTCATAGGCTGTGTTACATTACTCTGTGCTGAAGGGTGGCCGTATGGGGAAGGCTATCCACTGTAGTGATGTATCTGCTCTGCATGCACTGGAGGAGTGAATCCAACACAAAGCCTGGCACACCCAAGCCCTGCTTTGCTCATACACTAGGACAAGCATGTCCAATCCATGAATTTTCAGAGTTGCTAACAGACATTCAACTCAAAAATCTGAGCATCTCTCTTTACTTAGCAGAGGAAAAACATTCCTCGCTTCACAATCACACCTGATTCATGTCCTTGATTTTTGGCAGTATGTACATTTGTAAACAACTATTGTAAAGGATAAAGCACAGGAAGAGCAAAATTTCATCAGCAGTCTCCGACACTGCTACAGTGGGAAAGATTAACATGGTGGAAGGGCGATACAGGAGTGTAACAGCAAAGGAAAAGCGCCCCATCTCAAGGTCTAGGCTCACAGGAAAGACTCCACAAGTGAGGAATCTCCAACCAGAGAACCTTCCCCCGTGGGAGTCAGCTCTTAAATGAGGTCTAAGGAAGGTGCAGCCAGGCTTCACCCTTTCTGGTCACACGGCTGAACTGCCTTCACCTGTGCTCCTAGGGCTGACCCAGTCCTTTCCCCAGGTGCTCAACCAGCGGTTCAGGCCATGACTCAGCAGTTACCATACAGACACACACCTTGAGAACTCACTAAGAATTGCAGCCACTGCCATCAAACTAGCTTGATGCATTAGTTTCACAAAAACAGGGTCACATATTCCTTCTGTGTTTTTGTTTCTCTCTTTCTTTGTTTTAATTAAAAATATTAAAGATTAAAATAAGTTTGGTTACTTATGTACATTAACTATATTATACATTTTATGAGGGCTCTTCTGAAAGTAACACCTCTTATGTCATTACAGTAGCCTACAAAATCAGAAGTGAATGTTGGTGGTATGGCAATAGAGGTTGAACCTTCCTACCAGTATTCCATTACATTTTGTTACCGTGCAACAGATGGCAGCAGAGGGGCAGTCTGACAAAATGGTCCCTGACGTGGAAGTGCAGATGAAAAGGTGTGCCACTGAATTCCTCCAAGTGAAAAAAAAGCCAAAAAATTGCCCCCTTGACATTCATTGACACCTGTGAACATGGAGACCAAAGAGTGGATGTGAGCACAGTGAGATGGTGGTGGTGCATTTCAGCATTGGTGACAGGAGGTCACCTCTGCCGGTACAGACTTCTACTAGCATGGTGTGCAGGCTCTTATTTATTGCTGGTGAAAATGCAGAGCTAATGATGGTGACTATGTTAAAAAACAGTGTTTTGTAGCTGAGAATTTGTTCTATCAAATAGTATTGTTGTGTTCTTTGTATCAATTGTAGTTCCATGGAAACATAGGAGGCATTACTTTTGGAGCAGTGTTTGTGTATGCTGCCCAGGCAAACCAAAAGGTCGGACACCTTTGTACTGTGTGGATTCTGGGAGGGCTGGATAAGTCCCTTAGGTCTTCTGCAGGAAAATGGTGTGGGAGGAAAGGGCTGAGCATTGCACAGTCCCTCCAGCAGTGGGCTGTGAGCCAGGCCGATGTGGATGTACTGCCACTGAGTTATCCCCAGCAGTTAATATGCTGCTATGGAAAAATCTCTCTTAGATTCCGGTTTTAGATGTTAGCCTCATGGTCCTTTGGGAACCATGACATGTCCTGTCCTCATAGCCAGTTCCTGCCAAATTCAGGAGTGAGTGCAACACTCTCCTCCTTGCCAGAGACTGTAAGAGGCAGAGTTGCCTAATGGCAACCTGCAGAAAGTGTTTTGTGATCCTAAAATATAATTTTCATAGATGAAATACAATAACATATTGAGCAATGGTACTAACTTTAAGCCTTTAGCATCATTTTGATCCAAATTATTTGTCTTCTGATGCTATTTTTTTTCTAGGTACTGAAATCTTGATATGTCATTAATCCTCTAAATGGCTCAACATGAATTTCAAATCAAGACTGTAATAAAGCGATAGCAAATTAGAAAAGATTTTATTCCCCCCCAAATAATCAAGTGGAGATTGAAAGTTGGAGAATTAAATTGAAAGGAAGAAAAACACTATAAAGCAGTATAAGCATTTGACAAATACCTAACAGAATGAAGAGATTCCCTTATTGTTGCTATTCAGAGAATTTACTTATTTTTCCCGTGTAGAACATGCACAATACTTTATTTAGTAATATTTCAATAAGCTTTCTTAGCATCTGTTGCTGAACATAATTTTTGCAATGCTCTGACAGCATACTAATGCTGTAAAGCTAACACATTAGCATGCCACTGAGATGAAACTAAATGGAGAAAGCTCACAAAATTTTCACTGCAAGGTGCAGGTCCTGTTACCTCCAAATCCAGAGAGGGCTTCTGCTCTCTTTTATTGTTTTCCTCCTTTCTACTCCTGTGAAAGCATGGGCTTTTTTCCTCTCCTTGTTTTTTGGGGTCAACACATTGTCAGCTGCAGGTATTCATTGTTCTGGTCCACAGCATGTGCTGCCACACATCAGTATGCAGTGTAGTGATGTGAACCAAGTCAGGTACGTGCACTGTGATTTTATGCCATTTGTAAGCAGCAAAGCTACTTGGATCAGGCACACACTGCTTTTGGAAACATCTTTAGTAGCACAAGTAGCGTTGGACAGAGCTAATAATAAACCTAGACCACTTTTCAGTTTGAGTTTGCTACAAAAGCTGTTATGCAATTGATCTTTAAGTAAAACTGTTTTCATTAACAGTTGTTAAATATCACCCTGAAAGGTATTAGCAAGGTCAATGTGGAGATCAAGTGATTATTACAAACATTTCTTACGCTACAATTTTGTGGATATCTTTTTCACAAAGGAGAGAAAATAATTTTTTCAGTCATGATATAACTGTTGCATATTATGGATTCTTTTTTTGTTTTTTGTTTACAGTCTATACGAAAAATTTCTAAATACAGCAGTCCATTCTGGAGCTAAATAGACAAGACAAGGAAAATCTAAGGCGACAGCATAACACTATGATAAATAAAATGAGAAATGCCAAGTACTTCATCAAGTTGAGTAACAGCTTTGCAATTGCTGGTTGATTTCTATGGCCAGGGTGCTTAGACAATATGGTGACAATAACATGGAACCATAGAATTATAGAATTGCTCAGGTTGGAAAAGACCTTAAAGATCATCAAGTCCAATTGCAACCTGACTAACTACCCTACTACCCTAACTAAGACCAAAAGAGGGAGAATGGAAGTCATGAAGGAAGAAAATGCATTTTTTAAATAATCCTCAGGGAATTACACTATTACTGGGCTCTTAATCAGCACTCAGATTTTAACATGCTGTGTGTTTTGCCCACTGGGATGCAAAGTAAAATCAGTGGGCTAAATTATGTTCTCACTGGCACTTGTGTAAGTACAGAGTAAGCCATCTGACTACATGGTTGTTTCCAGTTTTCCAGTAACCAAACAGAAATTGATCCAATGTTCCTAGACTCTCTCTTCAACTCTCTTGTATAGAAACTACCCACAAATAAATCAGTGAGAATATTCCACAGTGTGCTCTCCACTTGTCAACAGTATGAAATAACATTTTTCCATGCGCCTTCTTGGTAAACCACCTCTCAGTATTAGAATATAGGAATTGCTAAGTACAACAGACTGCAAGTATCTTGTAGGAAGCAGCGCAGGAGAGCAGAGAGGAGCCAGGAAGAACAGAAAAAAAAAAAAGCAGAGAGTAAGGAAAACATTCTGGCAGTCTGATGATAGTCAGCTGGAAAATGAGAAGGATAATAGGGAAAGATGTTAAATGAACTGGTTTTGAGATGGAAATCTGGACTGGCTCATCTAATTGCACATGCTCCCAACCTCAACTAGGGCAGAAGTCTCTCCCCAGTCCTACTTTCCTTCACCAGCATTGCCTCTCTGTGCTGAAGCTCTGTGAGACAGAGGAGGGTTGAGCAGTAGGCAGGTGCCTTCCCTACTGCTGTCGCTGTGTGGCTGCCATGGCCAGCTCAAACTGCGATCACAAATGCTGTCTCAAAGTCTTCCAAGTGGAACTCTGACCGGAGGTCTGTAAGCACTGGGAACTGGAGTAAATAAAGGTTTCCATGCCAGAAGCAAGAACTATTATTATTGGTGTTCAAAAACATGAAGTCCAAGCCCTATCCTGGCCAGTGCAGGAGAAGAAAAAAAAGTAGAGCTGCTGTCTACCTGGGAAAGGCTGTTACACAACTCACACCTTGCTGCACATTGGTCTGACACTGACTATGGTGAGCTGGCTGAGAATGGTTAAGCTATTCTATCCAAACAACTAAACACTCATGGGTTTGATGCACTATGCTGCTTTTCCATGTTATTTCCCAGAAAACAGTATTTGTGGGACTGTCTTACCACTACCCTACCATGTAAGTGAACACTGAGAACATGGTGAGTATTGCACACAGAACTGAAAGCATTTTGCCCTCAGTATTGAAAAAGAGATTCTACAGCACTGGCCAGGGACTAATCAGTCCACTGGAAACAGCACAACCAAGTGGCTTCCAGAGAGACACAGACTTTGTAATGCCCTTGCCGCAGGTCTGCTTCACCTTCAGCAGCAGTCCAAAGCAAAGGCGGTCTCAGAGCCCAGACCTGGTAGAAGGGCTTTGCATTCCTAAATGATTGAATCAAAAGACAGAGCATAAATCCCCATAGGCTACACGCCTTGCAAGAGGTTTATTTTTACTGTGTGAATTCAAGTGCTGGAATGTCTTGTTCTGATTCCAGAAGGGTTAACACTTTCATGCCTTACAGCCTGGCCGGGAGGGACACCCTGCACCATGGGCACAGGCTGTTCTCCTCATTTTTCTGCTACCTCAATGACCAAAACAGCCATGCTCTCACTGACTTTCTCAGTTCACCGCTGTATTTTGGTCACAAGAACCCCAGACAACCCTGCAGGCTTGGGGAGGAGTGGCTGAAAAGCTGCCTGAGGGAAAGGGACCTTGGTTTACTGATGGACAGTCTGCTGAATATGAGTCTGCAGTGTGCACAGGTGGCCAAGAAAGCCAGTGGCATCCTGGCTTGTATCAGGAATGGTGTGGTGACCAGGACTAGGGAAGTCATCCTGCCCCTGCACTCGGCATTGGTGAGGCCTCACCTTGAGTACTGCGTTCGGTTTTGGGCACCTCAGTACAGAAGGGACATTGAGGTACTGGAGCAGGTCCAAAGAAGGGCAACAAGGCTTGTGAAGGCCTTGGAGAATGTGAACTACGAGGAGAGACTGAAGGATCTGGGACTGTTTAGTCTGGGGAAAAGGAGGTTGAGGGGAGACCTCACTGCTTATTGAGGGGAAGATTTGTCACTACTTGTTCCAGGAGGCAATCAGAAGCAACGTATAAAGGAAGATGTTCTGCCATTTCATAACTGAAAATTCTGTTCCCTTCTCTCTCAGCTAGTGAAGAGCAGACAGATTGGTAGAGGTCTGAGATCCATCATACAGAGACCCACTGCCACTGAGCTCATGGCACTAGCTGAACTCCCTGGCCTTTTGCTAATGAGCCTATGGGAGCCAACAAGGCAGTTTCTTCTTCCTAACCTTGGCAAATCAACACTCTTGTAGCCACAATTTTTTTTCCACCTTTTTTTACCTGAGGAAATATTGGGATATTAATGAGACAGAGATACCTTATTAAAGCTTTCAAAAGATGATAGGGTAGACCCTGTTTTGTTTCATCCTGGGCTTTCTTATGTATCTTTCTGGTGGAAAAACTACAGGGGCTACAACTGGAAAACTCCTTAAGTGATATGAATTTTCCAAGGTCTTCTGTGACATCATTTAGTTTGCTTTCAGTTTTCTCCAATCAACATTACTTTCGAAAATGAACAGATTAAGAAGACAGTCCCAGTGCCATGTAACTTCCATATTGTGTTTCCATCTCGTATGGAGTTTTTTTCTCTAAAGTGTTCCTTTTTAAAATTATTTTTGCATCTCCATCCTAGACAGGTACTTTGAACAGAAGGCAGAAGAGAAAAAATATCTCAGAATACTGGTATAGTAACCGAGGCACAGATGGAAATAACTCGTGTAGGGGCACGGAGGAGCTTTCCAGCAAATGAAAGACTTGAACTCGGGTACTCACTCTGCAGCTTTACCATTAAGGATTTCTTTTGTCCAAAGAAGCAATAAAGCACTACAACTGAATCATCCCCAAAACAGATGACTTCCAAAAGGAAAAAGAAAGCATCTTCTTCAGCCAGTCATTACCCATGCACTAGAGTCATTACCCATGCACTCTGTTTCCTGCTCATACGTTAGTGAGAATTAACATTTTTGCGGTTCTAATGAGAGCCCATTACTTCATGGCATAACCCCACCACAGCCACAACCACTGATCTATATAAACGCAGAAAATTTATTCTTTAGATTTATCCTATGTTTATTAACAGTTCAGCTCAGAAAAAGAGTCAGTGACAAAAACCATCTGGAATAAACATAATGGAAAACAAACAATGTAATATATTCTGTCGCTCCAGCCTAATTACACTGTTTGGTGCAAATACTATCAATCCAAGTGACAATTTACAACCCAAACTCTTATTAAAGGGAAAAATGAACTGTTCTGGGAAGCACAAATCAAAGTAACTAATCAACACAGATGACACATTCAGGGGATTTAAGAGCCAAGGTACGGTAGTGTTTTATTCCTCCTTGTTTTCAATTTGGGAGACCTGCTGTGATGTTGCAGTACATTATGCGTTATGTCTACTTATGCAACACTGGAGACAAGCATGTTTGTAGCTGTTGTCTTATTCTTCAATGGCTACAGCTTTTGACTTGGTGGTTTAAATACTTTTCTTGTCCTACCACGTAAGCTAGGAGCAAAATACACTGTCCCGTTTCTCTAGCTCCCTTTCAAATAATCTCTTGTCTTTTAGGATATAGTAAGAGGGATTTAAGAAAAACCATTAGAAAAGGTTGGAATTAGCTAAAAGTGATACCAGTTTGATCTAAAACCATTTCTTATTGAGCAAATTGGTCCAGAAGAGAAAAACGAGAAAGATCTCTCCGTCTCATGCAAGCACGTGAACAACACATGGCTGCTGTCCATAATCTAGTTTCAGCTTGGAAACTAGAATCATTCAATGCATCTGGTGTCCCCAGAGAAGCCAGAGAAAACACTGGCAGCAGCAAAGAGTTGATGGTAGAAGCCATCTGAAGCAGAAATTGGACAACCAGCCCATCTACATTGGAGTGTGAACTTCAAGAGCTGCTTTAGGCACTTGCATAAAGCCGAGTCCTCAAGGAGATAAAATGATACAAAACTACAACCTGTAGCACACTGTCAGTTTACAGAAAAAACACCCATAATTTGGACAATACCACCTGTTGATCTGAACTAACAGGGAAAAAGACACTGAAGACTGAGGGAGCCAAAGCCATTAAAAATAAAGATATTAAAAAAACCTCCACAAGTTGCTGTAAGGAGAGATGGCACCAGTCACCACCACCTTACATTCAGAAGTGCCTCTTGAGATCTTCACATCCCTTTCCTGTCCACAAAATAAAATGGAGCCAGGGTTCTTTCACACTTTTCAAATGGCCTCAAAGACTTTCTGTCAGGATTTTCTCAAAAATAGCATTCATCTCATGAAAAAACATTGCATATTTGCCCTTCAATAGATCTTTTCTGGGACCAGATCTGCTTCTCTATTTCAGGGTCTGGTACTGTTGAATGTAGGCTTATTCTCAACCAGAAACCAGACAGCAATCAAGCTTTTGTCCTATGTCATGTAAATGACATTTGAAACTCTGTTTCTCCACCTGCTGTTTTCAGAAAAAAGCGTGACATCTTTTTCTCCTTGAAGAGTTGACATCATGGATGTGGCCATAATGAGATGTTTCTTCATTTAAGAGGCAAGGTGCAGTGTTCGATAAATGCTCTCCTGAGAGTTTTGAAATTCCAGTGATTCATAAAAGCCACAAATTTTATTGCCAGCTAACTGTGGATGCATCTCTCCAGAGCCTTACCACATCATCTGTATTAGCATGCAAATCAAGATGACATAGCTGTTGACTAATTTCTAGTGTGATATTCATGGCACAGAAGCACTATTGGGATGGTCTTTGGCAATGCCTTCATCCAAGCATCTCTGCATGCAATCAGGCTCCTCAACCAGGAAGATCAACATGAACAGGACTCTATTTCTCACATGCCAAGTCTGCTTTCTCTTAAAAAAATAGTATATTTAAAACATCTACCAATCCCATAGGTATTATCTTCATTTATATTTCCTTCCTTAGCCTTAACTACTTTGCTTCAAGAAGAAACCTCCAAAAGCTCTTTTTTTTTTTTTAATTCCCCTTTGCCTATAAGAATTTCAATAATGTTCAAAAGCATACATAAATAAAAGGATTGATCCCCACTTGCAGATTACAGAAATTCAGGAGTATGATGTCAATAGTCATAATGATAAAATACCTTGGTTTTCTATGGATTTTTACCCTCTTTACAACCTTTTGTGCTCACTTTAACTGGGGAACCTGAACAGTTTCCTTTCTGAACAAAGAATGGCCACAGATCCGGAGCGTTGTCTTGAAGCAGCAGAACACAGCTGCCCTGTTATGGCCAACACCACGTGTTCACATAATGTCTAAATATTTAGCCTTCTAACCAGGAATAGTTCTGCCCTTTTGGAATGCTCAGAAACTCATGTTGTGGCTCTCTTGAAGATTTTATGTCATCTTCCAGGATTCTGTTCTGGATTTTTTTTTCCTCTGAGGAGAAAGATGCAGAGGACCTGCTAATGCCACTCTGCAGATAGGTGGGAGGTTGTTCATGCACTGAGGTGGTGATCAGGGTGTGCTGGCAGTGCTCTTGGTGCTGTAACAACATGATGCTGGTTCCCCATGGCCAAAAAGAATCCAAGGCAGTCCCTGCACTGTCACCTTTTCCCAGATGTTCTATCAATCGCTTTCTGTGCTGTCCAGGATCTGAAGTACTGACTGCTGCCTGAGTCAATCAGGGGTAAGGACACATTTTTTTTTCCTCTCAGTTTTATTACAGACCCAGGAGAGTCAAGTTAGCTGAGACTGTGAGCTATCTCAGTGAGCTATTTATTCACAGCCCATCAAGGCAGAATGAGCATGCTAGAGAATCAGCTAATAAGCAAAAAGAGAGAAGTTCAGAGAAATAATCATTTTAATTGCCACATAGTCTGCTTCACCACTACTTTAGGAAAAACTGGAGGCAAATGCTACATAAATGTAATCATAGATTTTAGAAAACATGCAAAAAGCCACAGAGGAAATGTTAAAAATATAATGGAAATAATTTTCTCTGGAATATTAGAACAGCCAGTTTCCCCTCCATAACTATATTTAAGGTATTAAGCTTGTCAGTTACTTGACTGAACTCCAGAAGTAGGCCATCACTCAAAGATAGATTATGTTAGCTATTAGCTCTATTGATAAGCTAGAAATGATAGCACTTATTCCAGCAGGCTGACTTCCCTAGGAGCAGAAAGGGCATATGCCCTTTGCAATCCTCTGTTTCTACAGCTTGCTTAGAGCAGCTTCCAGGCTTCTCTTCCAGCTGCAAACTTCAGTACCCGAACAGCCAAGAGCTTCCTGCAGAACTACAGTAGTGGTGATTGTCTGAGCTCTCCATACTGCGCAGTTCTCAATTCTTTGCTCCTTCTGATCTTCTGTTGTCTTGTTCGGCGTTTAAGGTTGGAGCTTTCTGGCTGTCTTGGAGGCTTTGTTTCTGTTTCTAACCCACCAGAAAGACTATAGGCACACAGAGCATGACAAAGATTGAAAGCTGTTTCCATTTCCTCTTTACAAAGAATCTATTATTTATAGGTGATGGATGGACTCAGATTTTCATAATTCAGGAAAACTACATTCAGTTTTTTACATGTTCGCAGACTAAGTATGACCTCAGTTCAACTGCCATTAAGCCTTGGCTCAGTCCTCAGGTCTGTAAGCCTCAAAGGTGGCATTCAGAGAAATATACATGTGCTGAGGTGCTGTACCAGACCAGTAATGGATAGTAGGGCTCCACAGAGAGAGAGAGAAAAATACAAGATGCATCAAAATGCAACATCTTCATATCATTTGTTTAGGGGAAACCTAAGAAACCTATCTCTGAGTTACACTGCTGTCAGATAGAGTCCTGCAGGCCATCCTATGATTCTATGATGATTTGCAATTTTAAAAATATTAGAGTTGCCAAAAATAAAGACAGTACATCAATTGTAAGTTTTGACAACTGATTCTCATTTATGTGTAGATTTTTAAACCTACTATCATTACATAATAGCTATCAAGATTATGAAACAGAACCCTTCATTGTTTTCTTTTCCTTTTTTTTTTTTTTTTTAATTTAATAAACCTTACCTGGACATTGAAGAGATCTTATAGTACAACTAATGGTATTGCTGTTTTTGGTGAAGCTACTGATTCTGTTAGTCCATTGTCATCTTGGTAATGACCAGCCCTTTAGTAGAAGGCATCTGGTTGAGGCAGCCACCAGGAAGTGCACAACTAATAAGACAGTAATTAAAGTAGCTACATAGCTACTGAGCAGCAGATTACAAGTGTCAGCAATAATGACATTAATCACATGTGGGCTTTCTTTGCTTATAACTGTGGTTAGCTGCTCACATCCAGGCAGCAGATAGTTTGGACCACCAGCTATTCATGAACATGGCATCCTCATCCTCCATCCCTAATCTTAGTACCTTTGAACAAAGGTCAATCTGACGTGTCAAAGGAGAAAAAATGCATTCTGAGACAGCCTGCCACAAGGTGTTACTACATGCTGGAGTAGCTAGCAAGAAGGTTCCCAGAGAGAGAGCAAAAAAGGAGAGACACAGCATACCAGCATCAACGTGGAACCTTTTAACACCCCTCCAGCACCACAAACCTTCCAACAGCCTTGTTCTTTCTCAAAGGTGGAAGTAAAGATTCCTAAGCTTGGTTGAAATGAGTTATTTCTCTTCTTTCAGGTCAGGCTGGAGCCTTGCGTAAGCACTGACTTCATGCAATAACATATCTTGTGCCATTATGATTAAAGCCTCTGATAATCTGTGCAATAACCCGTTCTTAAGATCAACTAATTCAAGTTTAAACAGTGTTCTCACATGTCAAAAGCTGTCTGAAGAAGTTTCTTTGAAAAACAAACTCAAAGTATGAAAGTCAGATGGAGACAGAAAAAAGAACTATATTTCTTTAGAGCTGCAAATGAATACCCAGTAGCAAAACATTTAGATGAAATCTGTTTATCTGACTTCTTATTCTTGAAAGAAAATTAGAGTTGTGTTCTTATTTAAGATTAATTCTTTCCATTTGCATTACTAGATTTATTCATGGTCTAAGATCTTATTTTCTTAGATTCCCTGCACATAAACTTTCATATCTCTTAAAAAAAAAAAAATTCTTCTCAGTTATTTTCATAAGTGCTATTTTATTTCCTTGGGGAAATTTCACAAGAGGAAGATTTCAGTCTGCTCACAATATGCGTTAGAGTGAGAATGCAATTCATGACCTGGGTAGCTCCTTCATCCCTTTTTGTTGCTTGCTTGCTTTGACAAAGCTTTGACATCAGACTAGTGCCTTGAAAACACAGGGGAAAGATAGGGTGAAAGTATCCCACAACAAAAATTCCTGAAAGATGCGGTTTATTGCTTTGCAAGCTAGGAAGTGACATAAGTATCCAGACATGGATACTCTTCATTTAATGCACCAGTTCTGCATAGTAAGACTGAGTACATTCCTCTCCATAAAATATACACAACAAAGTATTTAAAGATGTTCACACTGAAAGCCATAACCATCTGCTTATCACAGACATCTGTTGCTTCAAAGCAGAGAACTGTATGAAAGGCTCAGAAAGCTTTAGCGCTAAAAAGACGCATTTGCCAAAAGACTAATGGAACACACAAATACACATAAATTCCAAAAATATAACAAACTGCTATTTTCTCCAAGAGTTGAGTTGCAAGGAAAATAAAAGAGCTGCCTCTGCTCCCAGTTAGCTTTCTGTCACTTTCCAAACACTCCTGAAAAGCAACATCTTCTTCCATCAGCAGAGGCATCTGGCTATCATATTGCTCTCTTGTTCTCCAAATAACTCCTACCAACATACCTTCCAAACATGATTTCCACCCAAGCCTAATCGCTCTACTGGTGACCCAGTCTCACCCAAGGAGATAACATCTCTATTTCTCTAGGAACAGCACACCACACTGCAGTGGGTCTATTAATTGCCTCACTATCTTGGCATCCAGGTATAAAAAATATGCCTATTTTTTCAAAGGAAAAAGTTGATATTGCCCTGCGGAGGTGTGTGAAGAGTTTGCACCTTTCAAAAATGTGGGTTTGGAGGGAAGCTGGAAGCTCTGAGCAGAAGCTGGAGTACCTGCACCTGGAACCATTAAATTTCTTACTCTGTCCAGGTGGAGCTAATCAAGCTTTCCTGGCACAACAGCCACCCTTCTTTAACTTTCCAGGCTACCCGCAGTTGGGCAGCTACTGGGACAGGGAAAATCCCACCAACTACAAGAGAACTTTGGGATTTCATTACCTGTTGCTACTGGTGCAATGTGTACATGAACTGAGCAGAGAACAAGGAAATACCTTGTGATCTTAAATCATGTTGTGAAGATCAGAGAAAGTTGATCCATCTCCCGCAACAAATCCCAAATAACCACATAGGAAGTGACTAATTTAAGTATTAACAAGACAAATTTTTATAAACCAACTGAAATATTCATTGTGTCACATAATTTGTGACCTCTTAAGCTTCTGTAGAGAGGGTATAAACTCCCACGAGGTGACAAGTTCAACTTTGGGGCTGCACAACAGTTTCAGGTTCACTGACTGCTCTATAAACGGTCCTGCTGCTCTGTGTTTTCCTTTGCACAGACTTTGTGTTTCACTGCCAGCTTCCTATTGTTCTTGAAATAACAAAGTCAAGAACTATAAGAAATCAGACTGTTCTCCACACTGATCATAAATGGAGAGCTCTGGTTGCCAGTGATCATAAAAGCAAGCAGAGTCTGCCTGAGCCACATACAGATCTCCTCACACTGCTCAGAGCAAAACATGTCTAGAAAGGTAAGTTAGTTGTTCATTGTGCCTGCACACATGCATTATTCAAGAGAACACAGCAAGATAAAACAACACTGCCAGCATTAGGACACTCATCACAAGTTTAGATTATCGAAGAGTTTTTATGAGACAAGAGACTGTATGAAGTTTGCTCCAGCAAAGCAGAGCCCTTTACTTACATGACTTGCAAGAACTTCCAGCTGCCGCAGTCTCTGAATCACAGTGATGCAGATACTGTGCTTTGCAGAAAGTCCCCTAGCTTTGGCACTGGAGACTACACTGGTACTTCTTATTGATAGATAATGTCCTGATTTTTCCTTTGAAAATACTCCCTGATAGTTTTCTTTATCAGTGCTGCACACTGAGAGTGGACTGCAAACAAAAAGTCTATCTGTTGTTACTGAGGAAAGAGTTCCCTCTCAGCTGAATCCAAAAAAAAAAAAAAAAAAAGGAGCCCTTGACCTCAACAACTAGAATAAATCTACTCTATCTGTTGGCTTTTTTCTGAATGCATACTTGAGCAGTAACATAAGAGTGAACGATCTGAGTGCAGAAACCGTGGCATGTCATGTTATATATTGGTAGGGCATGTGAACAACGCGTCTAACAGAGGCACAGCAAAATGAAAACACAATTCCTGTTTCCAGCGTTTATTTTGTTCACATATTTTAAGAATAAAACAAAGATGACAGGCTTTTCTATTGCATTTCGCAACTCCCGAGTGGCAGAGCTTTCAGTTCTGTCCCCTCTACTTAGGTTCATTACATTCCAAATTAGGTTACTGCTGACTTTCTATTTCAAATGTCAGTTTTCTGAGAATCTCTGTATCTCAGCCAGAAAATGTAACCCAAAATAAAACTGAGCATTTATGACATCATAAATGCACTGAATTACTGGCAAGCAAAATGAAGAAGTTTTTTTTCAAACTTTTTTTTTCACCCTTTGAAATATTTGTTTACTTCATTTCTTTCCCCCTCACTTTCCTTTGGTCTGCTTAAAATTATTGAACTTCAAAATGTAACAAGTTTAACTTTGGGAACAATTTTTTTGTAGAATGAATACTTGGACAAATGTGAGATGTTAATGATGTAGCTTAAAACAGACAGATGAAAAGTTTCAGCATTGAAACAGTTCCCAGCTCCATTGTAAAATTATATTTGCAAGAATAAAAATATTATTTTTAAAATAGTCATTCAAATCCCAGACAATGAGAACAGAGGTTCTATGGAGAGGATGAAAAAAAACAGTATTTTAGGCAGAATAAAAGGAATAGCAAAAAGATAAGAAAGGAATAAAACCTCCATCCTCATTTGTATTCAGTTGGAAATGAGTGAAAAAAGGAAACAGTCTGAAATCAAACCTTAAGGTAAATGCAAAATTTCTAGCTTCATAAAACATAAGGATTAAAAAAAAAAAAAAACCCTCAAAACTTTTAATTAGGATTCCTAGCTTAAGAAAAGTATCTTTAGTGAAAAATAGCCAAATGATCTTTTGTCCATTGTGTTATTCCTTTTGCGTGCCAATGCACTTGAATGATCCCCTGCACATTTGCCATTTGTTTTTTCAAGTTTGTTTTTTTTTTTTGAACCTCAGACTTCAGTTCAACTTTATTGTTCTGTTTTGTTTTGTTTTTCTTTTTGTCAGGATTACTGTGTCACTGAAACATGGAAACCTTCAAAGTTGTTTATTGATAAATAAATAGTCTCTCCCAGCTGTAGCTGACTAGTAGCAGTGATACACTGTGTTGACCGGAGGGAACCTCACTCACTTTCAGTTTAGTTTCCATTTATATACACTTTCTTTGTCAAAAGCCTAAACCCTAAGTCTACAGTAAACTCATTTGAATTCTTTTCAACAGCTCTGACTGTTTTCCCTTCACCCTCTCCACTTGTGCTTTCAGAATATGAATTACTATCAGAGAACGTATGCAAATCTCAGGTTGGACATGGTGTGCTACCAGGAACATGCAGTGTCTGCTTGGAGCTCACACAGACCACTGATTTCACTGTCAAGTGTGTTAACCCATGTCACTACAGGCCCCTGATTGACGAGCTATTGTAAATCATTAGGACCAGAGGGAATGGCTTCAAGCTACGGCAGGGAGATTCAGGCTGGACATGAGGAAGTATTACTTTTCAGAAAGGGTGGTCAGGCACTGGAATGGACTGCCCAGGGAGGTGGTGGAGTCACCGAGCCTGGGGGTGTTCAAGGAAAGGCTGGATGTTGTGCTGAGGGACATGGTTTAGTGGGAGCTATTGGGAATAGGTGAACGGTTGGACTGGATGATCTTTTAGGTCTTTTCCAACCTTGGTGATTCTATGATTCTATGATTCTATGATTATTGCAGACCCCTTCCCACTAGCCTGTCAGCAAATAAACATTTTCTCCCTTTTCTCACAGGTCAGCTTTTCTATTTTTAGTAAATAGCTGAGATTTTTTTCTTTTAACTTGCTTAATGATACAGAGGTCTCGTGACCTGGTTTGTAGGGACAATACTTGGCACACAGGACTGTTCATTGCATTGGGATCTCAGAGCTTGCTGGCCATAATCACAAAAGGCTGAACTCCAAAACCTGCTTGCGATCTATTACCTGGTTCTTTGTGATGCCTTTGAGGCAAACAGAACATACACCTAACTTTTGAGAACTAAATCTTGTGTTCATAATGATATTTTCAGTATACACTACTAATTTGAGTGTAAGATAATTATTTCCAGGTATGGTTCTGCTTCTGACCCTAGGATTTGGCATTACACAAAGGATGTGTCAAGCTAAGGGGCAGTGCACTTGCAGCAGCACATGTATGGGCTGTGGCATTGCACCTCAGCCTGTTTCAGCCCTAACTTAGCCATCGAAGCTGTGGGAATGTCAGGGCATCATGATTTACTTGTGGCCACTTGTAATCATATCATATCAAAGGAAACAGCAGCGGCCTTTGCCACTGAAAACATTCTTAACTTTACTGCATATTGAATATATATTCACAGACATGGATTTATACAGGAGTTAAGATAACAGTTCACAAACTAAGGGTCACAGCTATAGTTGCAGTTGCCATGTGAAATATGAAAATGGAAGTTTGGCCAGAAGCTGTAATGCATACAGAAGTGTCTGAGACTTGTCAGATGAAGCCTGTATCACACTCTGCTACATCAGACAGCTTAAAATCTTTTTTTTTTCCTTCTTTTTTTTATTTTTTTTCTTAGAATAAGTGTTGAGACATATATAAATTAGACTTATGTTTCTCATTCATTTTTTGAACACTCTTTAGAAGACAGAGTGGAATGTGCCACCTGCAAGCTGAGAGCACTGCTCTGCTTTGTGAAGAAAGACCAAGAGAGCTGGGGCTGTCCAACCTGAAGAAGATGAGGCTCAGTGGGCATCTCATCGATGTATAGAAATACCTGAAGGGAGGATGCAAAGAAGATGAAGCCAAGCTCCAGGAGAAGATGCAGTGGGCACAAACTGGAACACAGGGGGTTCCTTCTGAAAAGCAAAAGTGGACTTCTGTGCTGTGCTAGTGATGAAGCACTGACACAGCTTGCCCAGAGACACTGAGGAGTCTCCTCCTTGGGGATGTTCAGAAGCCATCTGGATCTGGCACTGTATGTCCCTGCTTCAGCTGGGGGGGAATGGACCAGATTATGTCCAGAGATCCCTTCCAACTTCAACCATTCTGTGATTATTTCCAGTGTCACATCAATTGTTTTTAAGAAGTCCACATTTGGCTACATAGTGAGAGATACAACATCTCTAGTCAGTAGGAACCTCTAGGCTCAATTTCAGTATTGCCTGTAAAAGCTGGGCTAGAAGGGCTGAACCATCGAATCTGTGGCCATGTCAGATAACATGGCAGGTAAACATGAACTAGAGAGCTTATTTCCCAATGCAGTAAATTTTCAATACATGTAGGCAGTTCATCTGGAGAAGTACTATGTCATTGATTCAGGTTTGCATTGACTCCTTTGGAGGTACATTCCTACCTAAGAGCATTTACACAGTTTCTAGAATCATTTTTAGTGAAGACACAAAGCTACACTGAATGAGTTAGTGTGTTCATGATGTAGTTGATCTGTGACAGAGGCAGGCTGTTTCAAGTGGGCCGTGATCACTACCCTTGAGATCAATGATTCAATGATTATTATTATTCAGAGGCATTTTGCACACCTTAACCCAGGTAATTGCAAACTCTTGGTTACTGCAGTATCTGATCATTTTATTATACTTATTCATCATGGAAGCGAAAAAAAAGTATCTTATTTTACAAATATGGATCTAGGGCACAAGGATGACCTTATTTGCCACACATCACAGACTGTGCAAGGAAAGAAACTGAGTATTCATCTCTGAGACATCCAGCAGCTTTCTACCTGCTGGACACTCCTCTCTTAAATTTAGAGGCTAGAGGAAGGCTGTAAGTCAGCCTGCTATTAAAGGAGCATTTTCTGAGGCAAGGGTCAAAGTAACACGGCACTAGTAAGATGCCAGCTATGTAATGGATTCCAGGGCTGGAGCTGAAAGGGGGAAAATTAAAAAGTGCTAATGCTGCTGCTGTACATGTGGTATGCAGCTGTACTACACATCATCAGATGAGTAGTTTTCCTTAACACACAGCACGTCTGACAATCTGGAATGGAATCCGAACAAGTAAAACCTGGTGTTGAAAACCAGGAAAGGTCCTCACAATCTCCACTGCTGTCAGTGAGAATTCATACTATAATGATCAAAAACTATATGAAGGTGAATACTGCTGTAACTTGTTTAAATTGCAGGCCTGCAAAAACATACTTAAGACAGCTGGGATCAATTTCTATTTTGAAATTCTGTTCATACATAAGGAGGGCTTGTAACAAACTGAGAGACAAGATAGTCTTGAAATACAAAGATTAGAATGAAAGCATTTAAATAATTGCTTTATATGCATGGCACTCTCACTTCAATCTCACATCTCGCTTTCGGTGAATAGGACTATTTGTGCATGGTTTCCTCTAATATACTACATGTAGCTAGGCAACAATAACTGTTGTATCTGGGGAAAAATAAAATACAGTGTGGGTCACTGATCTATGCTGGACTTTTTCTGCTTCCTGGAGCTATCCAGCTAAGGTTCTTTGCAACCCGTATGTGGATCCTCCATACTATCAATCCCGTCTTCAAACTTGTGTGACATACCTGCTCAGACTTGCCAAGCCATCAAAGTCAGGACTGTAGCTATAGCTCAGTTAAGGTGAGATGCTAATGCCACTCGTTCATGTGGTCTCAGCTAGTATCTGAACTAGTGATTAATAGTCAAGAACTCAAGAGTTGCAAACTCCTCTTGAGGCTTTGCATTACATGTTCAAAAAAAAAAGAATTCTGTTATTTCTTTTTTAAACCCATAGTATACCCTATTTAGTCCATACAACTTCTCTGTCCTGAAATCTGAATGGACAGATCTTGAGCTGACATAAATTGGTACAGCTGTATGGACTGCAAAGGCTGCATCATTAATTGATACCAGCTGAAGTTCTGGCTCAAAAATGTGCAGAAGCATACATATATATATACATATATCTATTTATAAATACGTCAAAGCTCATCTTTAGGGCTTTTATCAGACCTCATAGGGGCTGAACATTTGTTTTTGAATGCTTCATTGAGTATATAATTTAAGAATGTAAACACATACCATTCAAATCCATCAGAAGCACATCTCAATCACACACAAATGTCCTGAATCTGCCTGTCAGGAGCTGTGCAATCCTCCATTCGAAGGTCAGAAAGGATTCTGCAATAAACTGCTTTGCTTTTTAGAGGTATGGATGAAGACTGTAGATGCTTAGAAGCAAGAACAGTCGCATTCTTTCGTTGTGAGGCTTATCTCCACCTGAGAGATTTTAAGGCACTGCTACTTCATCAGAGACCAAGTGGTTAGGAACAACAAGGAAACACTGCTCACCACAGAGGACATTGCTGAGAAGAGTTGTTTGAAGCATCACTCCAAGCCTTACTACCATTCCACTGTAAGGTGGCAGCCCAGAAGGCCTCCTCTATTCTTGGCTTCATCTAAAGAGGGGTAGCCACGAGGGTGATGGATGTGATTGCCCCCCTCTATCCTGCCCTTGTGAGGCCCCAGCTGGAGTACTGCATTCAGGCCTGGGGCCCCCAGCACAGGAAAAGCATGGAGCTATTGGATTGGGTCCAGAGAAGGCCATGAAAATGATCAGAGGGCTGGAGCACCTCAGCTATGAAGAAAGGCTGAAGGAGCTGAACTTGTTCATTCTGGAGAAGAGAAGGCTCCAAGGATTGCAGCCTTCCAGTTCTTAAAGAGAACTTACACATGGGGGGAGAATGACTTTTTACATGGTCTGATAGTGACGGCATAAGGGGAAAGATTTTCAAAGTAAAAGAGAGGAGATTTAGGTTAGATGCTTGGAAGAAATTCTTTACTCTGGGCACTGGCACAGGTTGCCCAGAGAAACTGTGGATGCTCCATCGCTGGTGGTGTTCAAGGCCAGTTTGAATGGGGCCCTGGGCAGCCTGATCTGGTGGGTGGCAACCCTGCCCATGTCAGCGAGTTGGAACTGGATGAGTTTCAAGGTTGCTTGCAACCCAAGCCATTCTGTGATTCTATGATTCTGTGACTGAAGAAGTAAGTAAGTATGGTCATCCATTTCTTACAAAAAAGAGCTTTGTTCAGTGCAGCAATTTTTGCAGACACCCAAGGTGAAGAGGACTCTGGTAGCAGCTCCCTAATAAAGCATTTCTGCAAAATTGAGCTAGTCTTGCTCTTGTGTCTTTTTAAGGTCTTTTTAACGTTACTGAAATGCTTTTATTTCAATGCTGCCTGTGCATGATAGACATGGTATGGCTGGGTGCCAAGCTACTTGGAAAAGAGCCTTTTGTAATGAATAATAAAACAAACTTCACGCAGTAGAGAATGATGGTGTGAAGTAGGTGTCAGCATAAGTACAGTACATACATTGTTTGTAGGCTGAAAGGTTCAGTATAAGTGCAATGATCAGGCTCTCTGAGGTTAGCTGAGGTCTGCAACACTGCTACGGTATCAGAGAATCATGGAATGTTTTGGGCTGGAAGGGACTTTAAAGATCATCTGGTTCCAACCTGAGCGGAATGCTGCACTCCAGTGAGGTCTCTTGAAAGAAGAGCTGAGGGGGAAGAATCCCCTCCTCAACCTGCTGGCCTTGCTTCTTTTTACAGGTGATACCAGTAATGTTCTGGGTTTCCCTGGGCACTGTGCTTTGCTGCTCTCAGAGTGCTGGGGATGAAATAACATCTTCAGGAGCAAGAAGGGCTGTGCACTCAGGTCTGATTTTGACACTTACGAGACAGAGGGCTGAAGTGCCTGTTATACAAAAAATAACGTTCCTATGGTCTGAATAGATAAATATTATAGTTAGTGATTAAAGGAAGCAGTGCCAGGCACTTTTGGCCAGCAGAACAGGAAGGTGTTTCATTACCTCAGGTTTCAAAGACCTTGGACGTTTAGCAGTACCAAGGGTTTGCAAAACTGACAAGGAGGAAGCACTGGTAACAATATCTGACACACATTTACTTCATTCATGGACAAATTAACATTAATTATCCAATTTATAAATGAGCTTTAAGTGGAAGCCCCCTGTCAACTCTCCCCCCACTGCTGCATATTTTTAGGATTGTTTGTTTTTAGTAATAAATTAGAAACATCTGCTTCCGTTGACATAAGGAAGGAAAGCACGTACAGCAAATTTGCAGGGCTAGCTGCTGGGATGCTGGAGGGGATTGGGTCCCAGAGACTGGGCATGGTCCTGCCCATTTCCAGCTGTGAAGGCTAGGAACATTAGGCCTTTCTCTGGGTAGAGGAGGCCCATGGCTGCTGCAGGTCTGTGCCTGGCTGGTGTCTGAGGCAGGCTGCAGCAGCAGTGAAGGTTTCCAGCAGCGTGTGCTAGACAGATCCTGCCTTTTAAGGGTATCTTGGCAAATCTTCCCTGCAAGCAAAACTGTTTCTGCTATGGGATCATCTAGTCTTAATCGCAAGGAATCCAGACCTTGTTCCAGAATAATCACAGAGGTCATTCAAGAATAAGCAGTGATGGCACTGATCACATGCAGAGAGCACTGTCCCGCCATCTCCTGCAATGAGGGAAAAGGTGCCAGTTTAGAGGACTAAGATGTTTTACAGCTCTGGCATATCTCCTGAGGGATGATAGAACTTCCAGATCTCTGAGACAGGCTGAAAATAGCCAGGAGGTGCACTATGTTAAAGCACTTGCACAGGCTTCACCTCATGCAGGAGGTATGAGAACAGCCCTCCTTGGTGTGTGCCACTATCAGCCGAAGTGGAAAACTTGGGCAAAATCCTGCCAGATGCAGCAACCCAAATATAACCTAGGCATCCACGGAGCTGCACCCATGATGAAGCCAACCCTTTCATCCCCTTATGTGGCCCCCTTGAAGACGCCTGGATCTCACTGCAGAGTTTTACTAGGGCAGCAGAACCAGATGTTTTACACACACTCATCAGGTTTTTGCTCCAATTTTTGACAATCAAAACTCTCAATCCACAGCCCTAGACTGCAATGACAGAGCATGCCTGGAGAAAGGGAGAAACTGTGATGCCTGGAGGTTTCCAATAGACAGCTCCTGCTCCTAACATGCCCTACTTCTCTGCCTGGCTGTCTTTTCCAGATAGGTTTGATGATAATGTGCATTTATCCAAAGTTTCCAAATAACCCACTAAGTCTCTTTGTGTCAGTGCAAGAAACCCCTAGCAGAGTCACTGCATGTTGACTGTACAGTACAGGTATGATGAGATGGGCACCTCCTGGAGATTTAGAAGGCATCACTGAGTTGTGACGAATGTAAGTTCATTTCCATCTGAGAAATGCCAGGCACAGGAATTTTCAATCACAGTTCTGCTTAAAGAAGGCTAGAAAATCACAGCTGAGCTGTGTGCGGGGAGCTGCTCTATTCTGTAATACAGAGGAAACTCCATTCTCCTTGAGATACTGAAGGCCACTTGAGGTCTTTTTTCCCAAAAAATGTAGCCTCCAAAACCCCATATAAAGCAGTGTAACGCCACTATACAATTTAAAAGACGATGAAATGTAGCTGATACTCTTCTAGAGAAGCCAAAGCCTCACTGCCTGGTACAATGCTCTTTTACAACACTGAAAGTATCACTCAGCCACTCAAGTGGGAAATAGAGACCCTTGAGAGAACCTATTCTCAGAGGGTGAAGGGTGGAGGGAGGGGAGAGGCAGGTGTGATGTCATGTTTCACAGCCAGCTAGAACCACTTTTTGTTGTGCTTTAACTATTTTCCTGTCTGAACATCCATGATGCACTTTTAAATGCTGCAATGCACTCGGGGGAATTTGGTCTTTGCATGTCTACAGGGAGCATTCTGATATATATTCAAGTAATACTGAAATAAAGTTGAATAGAGTATTCTATTTATTTATTTCCTTTCTTTTCCATTATGGCTGAGTATAAAAGTGAAAATTTTCTTCATCTAGGAGTAGACCTGCACTCCAAGCTTTAAGGGAATTGCTTTGCAGGAGCATAGACCATCCAATTCCCATCCAAAAATCATTACCTCTCTTTGGAACAACTTCTTGCTGCCCCACCTCAATGCTGGTGCTCAAGACATGTTGGCCACTTTCTAGCAGGAACTCCTGCACTGAATAACAACAATAGCAACTCAGAGAGGCCAAAGCAGCCTCAGTCTTCCTCCCAGCCATTGGGAAATTGGCCAACTGGAAGCTTGAGAGCAACACTGCCTTCCCATATTATTTGAACGGGGGTTACAGGGTTTCCTAGTTACCACCATGGCTTCAGGAAAGAGTGGATGCCAAAAGGATCTCTATCAAGGAGCCAAAAGGCTCTATCAAGGACGTGGTAAAGGGGAAATCCCTGGGTGAGTATGTGGAGGCATCAGGAAAATTGCAGGACTACAAAAAAGAGAATACAGGTAATCTATGGGAGGAAAAGGGTAGAGGAATTGGAGACAAATAAATATGCATGGAACTGAGAGAGTTTCTCAAGTTGGGCTGTGATCAAAGGCTGTTCTTGTGGTTTAGAGCCAAAAAAGTTCAGGCTCTGGCAGATAACCTGCAGAGCATTTCCACGCAAAACTGGACCTTGGAAAGTCTCAAAGGAGTCAATTGCTCTGTAACAAAGCATAAATGTAGTGTCTGGAATGAGCAATGGATGCAGAAAGTGACTTAGGTGTTTCTCTGTTAAGTCCTAAGAGAAACGTTTCTACTGTTCAGTGACAGTGAAAAGAAATTACATGTGAAAAAGCACATGAATCAACAGCCTGGATGTGTCAGGGTGTGGAATTATTCCCTGGGTACACGAAAGCATAACAGACCAGAGCTGTGCAGGAACATCAGTGCAGGGCTAACAAGACTGGCGTAACATCAAGTTTTTATGGACTGCTGAAAAGGGAAAAGACTTTTGGTCTTCAGTCCTAACAGCAAGAAAGAACAGAAGGCACGTGTTCCATCAGGAGGGAGCTTCTCCCTCCAAGAAAATGGAGAGTTTTCCTGGACCAACACGGAAAAAGTTCTGCTTTTTTCCCCCAAAAATGTAAAGAAATGGGAGGTCCCATCCAGCAGCTCCCAAATCAGGTCCCCCGTGTTGTCCTGGTGCCAGCGATGAGGCCCACTGGACAACAGGAAAGAGGTGGGGTGAACAGGCTCGACACACACCTCTTTAGCTCTGCCCAATGAGCCCTTTTTGTTTTCATAGCAGTATCACTCCCTGTTCTTACTGCTCATTTTTTAAACTGCGTTTCAGGTCCTGTTTCCTTATTAATACCCTCTCCACTATCATTTTTGCTGAAAAAAAAAAAAAAATATTGAAAGAATATAAAAAACCTCAGAGAAATAAAACAGAGTGCATTAAAATATATACTAAAAAGCTTCTCGCTATGGAACTGTTTCCTTCCTTCCCCAGCTTTAACCTCAGACTCTTGCCAGATGTTCCTGTTTATAGCAGGGTGTCTGATTTTGAGTTTGGGGTCTTTCCAAAGGGGGAGGGGAGATTATAAAGCTGAAAGTAGGATGGGTGGCCTGATGGTGTCCAAACACAGCCAAGTATCTCAATTAAATCTTGTTGGAGACTTGGCCTGCACTTCTGTAGGCTGCACTATGCTTGGGGTTGAGAGATGCTGTACAGATGGACAAATCCACTAGATAGACTGATCGCAAGCCAATAAATTTAAGCCAGCACAACATATGGACTCTCACATCTATCAGCCTTGGAAAGATTTCTCTCCACAGACTTCTTCCAGGTTTGCCCAAAGTGAAACATCCCAGGCACTGAGACTTTTCCCCTCTCTCTCAGATTGTTTTATAACCACACACCTCTCATTGCCAGAAGCATCTTCCCATTATGTACAGCCTAATCTTTCCTTTTAAATCCAATCCCATTATTATTTGTAGTAAGATCTGGTTTTATACTTCTACTTCTATTAAGGGTTCTGCCCTTCCCAAGGCCTACACCTGCCAGACCTGTACAGACTATTTAATCTTATGATTCTATCCCTTCTCGCTCAACATTTAGTGAAACTGTAAAACATCTCTGAAGTACTGAGTCAGGTCCTTCACAATAATGCCTTCATTACTATGAGCTTTCCAATTTACATCCAGTATCAGGACTAGACACCCAAAACCAGATCCACGCTGCTTTTCCAAAATAAAAATTAAACCCTACTATATGAAGAACCTGAACAATTTACTTTCGCGTTGTGAAATCAGACTAATCTGGATTTCCTCTTCAGCTCCAAAGAGAAGGAAAATACTTTACAGATCTGCACTTCTTAATTTAGAGAGTCTATGAGCAGAGATGAAAACATTTTGCTGACAGTTGCAGCCTGATGCCCATCATTAAAATGTAAGTAGGCCCAGTAATTATCTCAAATGCAGCCTTTATTTTTCCCGTTTGAACACAAAAGACAAGCTTGCTGAGTGTGTAGTGTTTTCTGCCAAGGAATTCACATTAACTGCTTTGTTATCCTTTCAACTAGAAAAAAAATCCACATCAGCAGTTAAAAGTGGGGTTTGACCTTTCTTGTATCCGTGATAAGTAACCTGCAGGAATCAGAAAGTGAGATCTGAGGTTAAGTTTTCTGCATTTTATCATCTGCAGTGTGTCTCTTTGGGAACATGGATTTTATTTCATATGCAGTGACAGTACGTGTAATGTTGCTGTAGCACTGGTGAAAGTACCTTGAACGTTAGGCTTTCCAGCACACGTGACATACCTGTGAGTGGACACACTAGAGAGAACTAAGGGTATGTCAATTCCATCACACTGAACGGGACACTCAATCCAGCCCTCAGGACACTGTTCCTATGTGGATTTTTGTCCACCTTCTCACCTTACAACCGTATATAAGCATAACAGTGAAATGTGGAGATGAGAGTGGAAATGAAATAATATGAATACCAGGCTAAGGAAGAATATGAATTCCAGGATAAGGAATAGGCAGCCATGGAGGAAGGGGGATGAACTTCCTTTGCCCTGAGCCATATATTCTTTGCCCATCTGATCTTTGTTGGATGTACCTCCAGTCCTATCTTTCCATAGTTCATAAAGAATGGTGATGCTGGGGTTCCCTCTTGGCACAGAATTTAACTCAGGGGTTCTCAGAGGAAAATACACTCTCAGAATTTCCTTTTTTTCCAGTGGGCCAGGCACATCAGCTCCTCTGCATCCAATTTTGCTTTTCCACACCATTTCCCCTGCTCTTCCCACTCCATGTTTCTCTACTCTTAAATAGATTCCTTAGCTGGAGCATTTGTCCATGGGGACACAGCGCAGGCTGGACTGCATGGGAGTTCAGTGGGGCAGCCCTGCATTTCTACCTACTCTGAAAGGGAAACTCCACTCCAGTAGCACAGATGAAACTATCTAAGTCAGGAAGAACAGAGAGCAGGGGATTGCAGAAAGAGGGGGTTTTTCTCTTTAACTCACTGTGCACTAAGTTTGTGTGATTTCTGAAGCATGTTGCTGTTTCTCCATTCACCAGAAGAGCTGGTAATAGCAAATTACCATAGCTTGCACAGCTCTACGGACTGTGTAATGCTGTGCTCACACCCTTATTTTCCTAAAACCTCAGCAGCCTGAAAATCTTCATCATTTCCTTGAAAGTGAGTGGGTTAGAAAAACTAGTCACCATTGTGAGTATCATGTTTTGGGCAGCTGGCATGCAAGCAAGCGTTGCCTCAGCTTCATCTAAATAATGGTAACCAGAGACCCAGGGGAGAAGAGAGAGCAAGAAACTGCTTATCCACTTACACTCTCACCTACTCAGACCACGGTTGTGTTCAATCACTTACACTCTATTTAACAACACCCACTCTCTCCACTGTCTGTAGCACATAGCCACAAAACATACTGCCAGTAGCAGTGGAAACAAAAAGTTAAATGACCTTGGGAAGGAAAACTGCAACAGAATAAATGTCCCACCAGAATAACAAATGGATATTTTTTTTTGTGAGAGCTTACTAAATTAAAATTGTGAGATTAACTTTGCAAAAGCACAACCCCGAAGCGAAATGATTTATTCGGTATTTACAGATTTTTTTTTGCAAAACAAATTTCTATGAAACCATAGCAACAAAGGTTCAAGTGAATACTTGGAATGATGCTGGAACCATTCACGAGGGAAAAAGCCTATAATCTCTATTTTGGGTTGATGGAATGTAAGATTAAAGCTAAATAGAAATAAATATTTCAAAAGATCTTAAACAATTACATCACCCTAAGCCTTGTGAAAGGTAGACATTTATAAAGAATTTTTTTTACCAGAAAATTGTGTCCTGGATTTTTAAAAAATCTGTCTGGTAATTTCTGACAGGAAGGTTGCATACATACATGTCAAAGTCTTTCTTACAAGTTACATAAAGAAATTTAACAGAAGAACTACTGCAATGGATTTTAATGGAATTGTGTATCCCAGCAAAAGCCTGCATTTTTTCTGAAAGTTATAACCTCTTCTTTGAAAGGAAGTCAGAATAGGAAAACAGAATCTGTTGCAACTTACCTTCACATTTGAGTAGATGACACCTATTTTTTTCCAGGAAAAGCAACACCCTTCTTTCGGGTCGTGCCGAAGGAGCTGTAAATTGAAGCCAACAGGTAATTGTTGGTATTTCCAAATCCGTTAAAGCCAATTTGAATGCCTCAGTGACAGATAATGTACTTCACGAAAACTTATTTGAAGCTTGATACTCTTGTATTGAGCTTTGTAACTGCCTGTCTCAGCTAAATAAGTTCCCACTCCTTTCCTCGGACACTTGCCAAGTTTTCTAATTTAAAGCAACTGTCTGCTCGCTATAAAACTCCTGCTGGAAGGAGCTCAATGTATACTGCTGAGCAACGACCAAGCGTGTGCTCTGGACTGAAGAGGTGGGTCAGATTCCTAGCAGGATGTGGGGCATAACCTCCCTGAGGTAACGTTATATCATCTTTGGAAAGCATTATCAGCTAAGTTGTCTCCTCAGTAAAGACACAGAAGAGGAAAAAAATCATGCTCTTTCTGGCATGTCATCCTCGCAGCGTGGGATTTGGGAGGAGCACCATCTGCCTCAAAGTGAAGGAAGAAGCCACAGCCTCAAATGCACCAGAGCTGCCAAAGGAGCCTGTTCCCCAAATCCGACAGGAGGCTCCCCATATTTTCTGAGGCAGTAGTCCTCGCTCTGAGGCTCTGGGGACAGGTCCAAGGGCTTTCTCCTGTGCTTACTCTGCTGCTGCTGCAATACGAGATGCTCCTCTCACAGCAGAGGAACTGAGGTCCTAAATGTGTCCGTTGAGATTTTAGAGACTTTCAAAGAAAGTCATGGCAGCTATTGTACCTTCTGAGACACCGTCAAGATTTAAATAACAGAGGCATGACTTTCAAAGGCATCCCCATCCACTGGAGATGACTGTTCTGCTTTGCTCACATTAAGATAGTGGAGCACATTAAATGTAATTCAAGCAGAAGAACTGTTTGAGCTCATGTGGAAGGTGAATAATTCCTCCTTGTTGTGAGGAATTTATTTCAACCATCCACAGCTGACCCACATGATGCATGTTTATGAATGAAGTTCCCATTTTGATAATATGAGTTCTCTACAGAATCCTAAAATACAGGTAAAATATAAGCAAAGAAGCAGGCATCAATATCTAGGCCTAAACTATAATACATTATGATTTTGGACATTTCAGTCTCCGAGCACCCAAATTCCATGTTAGTACGAAAACAAACTTCTGCAGACACTTACGCTGAGTACTGTCTTGAAATGAGGATCCTGAAAACCAACCAAAATACTGAGTACTTCTGGAAATCTGTGCAACAGATCTGTTCATGCTAACATGACATAGGGATTACTGTTGTCATTATTAAGTGACTTTTGCTTTGCCAGCCATATTTTCTTGCAAAACTAACATAAGCTAGGATGGGCTCATTAGACTGAATTAGACTGAAATTTTAAAGTGTTTGATGCACCTGAAAGAGGAAATCAATCTCACATGACAGAACCAGATAAACTCAAAATGCAACCTGTGAAGTAATATAGATGATCTTGTTCATTCAAACATTTAACTGACATGACACTGAAATACAAGGGCTGCTACAGAAGTAATGCCTCCTATTTTATTATGGTGGCCTATGACACCAGAGGCAGATGTTGGTGGTAGCAATAAAGGTTGAACCTTCCCACCAATATTCCATTACATTTTGTTGCCATGCAACAGCTGGCCACAGAGGGGCACTCTGACAAAATGGCTCCTCCTGGAAGCAAAGGTATGTCATTGAATTCCTCCAGGTGGAAAAAAATTGCCCCCCTTGACGTTCATCGATGCTTACTGAATGTTTATGGAGGCTGAATAGTGGATGTGAGCACAGTGAGGCAGTGGGTGGTACCTTTCAGTGACAATAGCAACAGACCACCTCCACTAGCACAAATTTTTACAAGTGCAGCACGCAGGCTCTTGTTCATCTCAGGCAAAAATCAGAGCTAACGGTGGTGACTATGTTGAAAAAGAGTATTTTGTAGTTGAGAATTTTCTCTATCAAATAGTGCTTTGTGATCTGTATATCTGTTGTAGATTTCGTGGAAATAAATAGGAGGCATTAGCTTTGTAGCAACCTATGTATTAAATATTTTGTATTTTTTACTAAGAATTAAAAAAGGATCCTGTCTGTTCAATCAATACAGACACAATATTGCTGCCAATGATGAGAGTAAGGATTTCAGGAAAGCCGATTCTCTTTCAAAGGAGTACAAATTAATGATCTGCTGGTGAACTTAGTTGCAGATGAAAGTGTAGTGAAACACTAATACTGTCCTTATCATATCGCTTTAATGTATTGTAGAAGCTCAATGGTTTCAGTGTCTTAATTTTCATTTTGTGAGCAGGAATTATTTATATCCTTTTAGGAGCAGGCAATGCTTTAAACTTGTATTGGTTTGCTTATAGTAATTACCTTGAATTTTTAAAGATCATTCAGAGAACACAGCCCTCATTCCCATGCTTGCTTCTTTCTGCACCAGTCCAGGAAAACATGAGTTGCTGCATCTTACTCCTATTCATTTCTTGGGACAGCAGTAGATATCACCCCTGTCACACAGAAAAAAACAACACAAAAATGTTTATTAGTGGCTTAGAGAAGACTGGCAGGAATTTATATGGGATTTATGTGGATTTGTCTTCTTGTCTTGCTGTTGAATACAAGTTTTCATATGGTCACATAAAGGCAAACATCTATTGCATAACAGTTTGCTGTGTCTTGAATACAAAAAAAAATAGAAATTCATGTAATAAATGCATGAGAGAAAATGTGCTCCAAGGAACATAGTCATCAGATCCTTGACAAATTGTCATTTTTTATCCTCTCAGGAGAAAAGCAGCTAGCTTATTTTAATTCTTTCTCTGACCAAAGCATTTTAAGATTCAGCAGGTTCTAATAAGTATCAAGGACATTTCCAACACATGTATCTGAGCCAGGAATCAAACAAAACCTTCCTCTTGCAGTGAACCTCTAGGCAGTAGATTTGCTGGCGGGAAGGAATACAACTTGGAGGCATTAAAAAATGAAGTATCCTTTGATGCTGGGATTTAGGATTTTCCTCTGTTATGGATGAATGCATTTACATCCAGATAATATCCAATTTAGTTGTCACAGTGCCAATGTAACTGCTCAGGACTCGTCTTGGTACTGAGAGAAGGAGAAGGTTTATATAGCACAGTGCATTCTAGGAAGTCACATAGCTGCTAACAGCCAGAAGCCTTATTCTCTCCTTATCTGGAGTGAGATGAATGAAGATGAACTTCATTCAGGTAAACAGAAATATGCCACTGTCCAGTGCCCTACATGAAAATCAAACGTTACAAGAAAATATTATGCCAAAACACACAAAAAGTTTTGCTTTGTTTTTAAGGGGTGCTGCTTTCATAATCCCCAGCTGGTGCTTCCACCTGGAGAAGTCCAACAAGTGAATGGCTGCAGGGTGGGATATGACCATGAGGAACAGCACAGGGCTGGGAGCTGCCAGGGCCACACACTTCAGGGAAGCATCTAGATACCAATGAATTCACTCCACATATCTATTTTTGTATCCGTATGGAATGCAAACTGCAACTCCAACAGAGCTTGAGATTTTTCAAATGAGTATAATTTATTCTAAGCCTAAATTTGCTAGAAAACTTAGTCTAATGCTCATTTATCCAGTGAGATTACCAAATTGAAATCAGCTCAGCTCTGCACCTCCATTCAATCATTAGTCTCCAATGTAAAGCTAACAAGCAGGATTTAAATCTTATCTGCTTGGTGCAGCTTGGAACAGCAGTGCTATAGGTACTGCTCTGAAATGGAGTGCTATTTGTTGCAAGTGGTGCAGCACATTGCTTTTCTCACCTTCCAGTGAATCAGATCAACCCAGTGGTAAGGCTTGGAGTCTTACTAGGGTAGAGCATTGCAGCTCCATCTCCTCTACTATTTATCAGTAATTACAAGTTCAGTTGGACTCCCACTTCACCTACATACTTCTCCACAAGATGAAGAAGGCTTTTCTCCTGCTGTTTTTCCCTTCTCTTTTTCTTCACTGGCAAACTTTTCCATCAGGAGTCTTACGGACCAGAGCACAGAACTGCAGAAATGTACTGATGTTTTAAGCCATTGCTGGGAATTCAATGAGACTGACAAATAGGAAAAGGCTTCTGAAATGCGTAGTGTGTTGTAAACTAACATCAGCAAAAAGCAATGCTTTATCTAACTTGTCCATCTATCTCATTTTTTTTTCCTCCAGTAATGTTTTCTCAGAGCACAGAGTGACCATCGTTCCAAATGCAGAACTAAACAAACAGCAGAAATAACACTTTTGTACTACAGAACTGTCTGGTTTCAGTTATTAAAACTTTTTGTCTTGTGTCATTCCAGTATGTTGTACTGCAGACCAGTAGTACTCCAAACTCTAGACATTTATGCTACTCAGAAAATGTCACGTTCGTATCACTTGGCACAGTTGTCTATGGTGGAAAGGGAAATAAAGTCCATATCTGTCAGTTCACATCCCTTTCAGAACAAGGTTACTGTCTTTGCTTCATAGCTGGATATACAGTTGTACCCTCCAGAGGCATCTTAGCTTCCTCTCCAAGAGGCCTCAGCTTATCACTCTCCTTTATTTTGGAAGAGAAAGAGGAAATAGGCCACCAGTTTATCTTCTACTCATATTAGCTAGATGGAATGAAAACATGCTTGGTATTCAAGACAGTATATTAAGAATAGCTTATATTTATTTTTCTTCTGCCAAGTGCAAGCCCAGAAGCAATGAAAGATAAGCCTGAAAGTAACAGATTCATTTAAAATTAGCCACACAGTGGTTTGGGAGTACTGGGAAACAAAACAGTTCCTCTGAGCACCATTAACAGCTCTCTCTAATACAAACAAGCAGTCTGTACCTGCAGGAAAGCCAGCTCTGCTGGCCATGTAGCACTGGTGCTTTGGTACCTCCACTGTCATCCTCCCATGATCCGCTCATGATACTATTGTCAGTACCCTACAAATATGGGTGAAGTACCAGCCCTGCTGCTGTTCCTCCAACACATTAAACCCTGGGCCTTAACATTTCTACAGAAATGTTGGTCCACTGGTATTGGAGATCATGAGCAAAGACAGTGAAGACAGCTGTACTGAAGAACTCAGCAACCTTTGGCTTTATTCTTTTTATTGCCCAGGACGAAAGGGTACATTAGTGAGGTTGTTTCTACAAGCTCCTCATTCAAAACCCCCATGAGGAAGAATGCTACAGACATACACAAAGGACAACAACTTTGCACTGCGTGCACACACCAGTCTTAATTTATATGACACAAATCTGTTCAACCTCACATATGCAAACTACTTATTTTTCCTATCTTCTCTTTCAACCAGACAGGATAGGAAAAGACTTTTATCCTATTCCACGCTCCAGTGGACTATACATGTAGCACTTCAAGTCATAAAGAAAACATCAGCTTGAACTGCTTTCAAGTTTCCTTATTTTGTTTGTTCAAAGAGAAAGTTATTCGATTTATTATGCTTCATTTATCTGAAGCAGCCTGCAATGTGCTAGCTGAGTGTTTTGACCTTTTGCATATTCTGTAGCTGATTGATTTGGCCATCCATCTTCTCCACTTGTTGAAACCCCCACTTAGCAAAGAAAGGCCAACAGCCAAACCTGTGTGAAAAATGTGATGCAAAAGGAATTAATTAGGAGCAGGGTATATTTCATTGTATTTCCCATAGTATATTAGACATTGAAGATTATGTAGAATCTGAAAAAGTGCCTAAGGTGCCTGAACTTTATGGCTGATGACAAATTATGACTATATTACAGTTTTTGAAAAATCTTTTTGGGAAGAAAAGATTCTTATGAAATCTCTGGTAGAAAGCAGTCAACATTTCTATTTCCCACAGTGATCTAAGCTCTACCAGTTAATCTAGTTCACTTCTGACTACATTGGCAACTTCTCTCATTTAACATGGCTAAGACCAAACTTTATAATTTCCTTGGTGAGCCATGTCTAATTCAAACTATTTCTTTTGACAATTCCATCCTCACTTATGTCCAGGAATGTGAAGAGGGGAAAAAATGATGTAGAGCAAATCACAGCTTCTCTGCAGAATGACAAAGCTTTAACAGAGGGATAGGAGCTGTCCTGTTGGCAGAGGAGCGCATAGGCTGGTGGCCAAGCAACCTTCCAAACAGCAGGAGGTCTGGACTTGAACTTCCTCAGCCTCAGGTTTATATGCTAACCCTGCATATAAAACTTGCCTGGGCAAATGTTATTTGTAGAACATTACCACTTGGATGTGGAGAGCTGCATCTGTACTAATCATGCTTTACGAGGAGTAGGCTCTTCAGAGTAAGGAAATGCAGAGAAACATCACAAACCTCTCAAAACTGTTGTTTGTGAAAGAGTTTCAAGTAATACCGAGCTTGAGGATAGGCAAAAAAAATCACTGCGAAAGAAATTCAAACATAGAAGTGAATTTTGAACTGTGTGTACATGACAATTCGTGCTGAATATTTGCCAGAAATTATGGCATGTGAATGGCTCATAGTCCAGTTACCTGGTCTCAAATCTTACAGTTATGTTCTATCCATTATTCCCTACAGTCAAAGAGAATTGGGTAAGAAAAGACTGTTTACCTCAGACAAGGATAGGAATCATTCTGAATTCACGGTGCATAACCAGGAGGGCAAAAACACAAAAAATACAGATTTGCTTCATCTGATGAGAGTGTTTTCTGTGAACAGAGTAGCTGAAAATGTCCTCTTCCCTGAAAAAGGGCAGTTGTTCTACACAATTCAGAAAGTGTCCCTTCCAACCCGCCCCATGTGGCCCTTGATCAGTGTGTTTCTTGGGCAGAAAGGGCAGCAGCAGAGTACAGCTCTGTGTTCATGCAATGAGACAGCCAGACAGTCTTTAGAGCTATTTTCGTAATGCAGTAAATACCAGCCTTGCACATTAGGCACCCTGTGGTTCTCCCTGACTGCAAATACAGCTTGCTTGGGTTTGAAGAGAGCATTATCTGACATCCTCCTGCAAATGATTAAAGGGTTACTCCAAGATAAAATGGCAACTGCTCAAGAAAACCAAAGGCTATATATGAATATACGCATGTATATTCATTTCTGCTGTTCCTTCTCCATCTGTATGATAGGCTGACTTTCCAGCTGCTGAGCTGCTATCAGAGGGTGCCATTTCTTCTTTTAAATGGAAAGAGGATTCTTTTAATTGTTAATTGATACCACCCCCCAGAGCTAAGGGTGGATAAAGCACGATTGATTACAGATGGCACCGTTATACAGCAGTGGAACAGGATGTGATGTGCATTAGCAGCAGAATACCTAACTACAAGGGCTCACCATCAAAAACAATCAATTCAGTTCAGTCTCTTTGGAAAGTCTGGAAAGATCCATGCAGTTAAATTTCTGTTCATAAAACTTTATTGTCTATGGATGCTTTTCCAAGTGAGTAGGCTGTTGGCTACACACATTTCCTGACCTGTACAAGTTCCCTGACATTAATGGTAACAAAATATAGCCGACAACTTTCTGAAATGAAACATCTGAAACAAAACAAACAAATCACTGCTGTCACAATTAGCCTGACTACTTAAAACTACAGAGGTAGCGTAACAGCACTGATCAACACGAGTAATTTATCTTAAAAAGTTGGAGCATATATTTTCATTAGTAGAAAGGCCTTTCTTTCACTTGTTCATACATGCATCAAAAAGGACAGAAGTTGAAATTAGGGATGTAAAGTGACACATGCCTGGAGGAACAGCCAAATGCATGAGCTTCTCTCTTACTGCAAGGCACAGGAGTGGCACAGACACCCCAGCTTATGGTCCTTCAAGTGAGCAGGAACAGCTGAAGGCTCCAGGTATTAACTGCAGGTTTTCAGTGGAGTGCCTCAAGCAGAAAAATACTGCTTCCACAGTGTCATGAGTCTTAGCATCCCTTTCTGCAGGAGAGATAGAGGCTGCCCAGCCTGGCTCTGGCCAGGACATTGCACCACAAGAGAAAGGGCTTGAAAACTCTGCTCCTTCCTAGTCCACTGCTCCCATAACAAAGCTTGGAGCATACCTGCTGTCCACAGGTGGACTCAGTCCAAGGTCTCAAATAGGGAGAAGGACAAGAGAGGCACAGTGCAGACCAAACTGCTGTAATGGACTCCAGGCAAACAAAAAATTTTTGCTAGCAAAATACAGCAAACATACAGCTTTCCCCAGGCTTCAGGGGCCCAAGCAGGATTTCCATCAATCCTAGGGCTTCTGTGACTCCAGGTAGGCCTAGGGCTCCCTTGGGCTTTTGTGTTGGGATGTGGAAGGAACAGTGGAACTGGGGTAGGAGGCAGGTTTCCATGCAGGCTTCCCAGCAGTCCTTCTCAGGCTTCACTGCTTGGAAATGAAGGTACAACGTAACAGGAACAACAGCAAAGAATTTGGAAAAGCAGAAAGCAGTAGTTGGAGTGGTAACAAACTCTGGAAAGCTGCAAAGACCATCTCCGTTGCAATCCTGGCCAGTGCTGAGGTATTCAGCTAGCTGACTGCAGCAGTGATGGGAAAGTACAGTCTTAGATGAGAAGACATGTGTGTGTGGATGTGGAACTCTAAAAAGGAAAAATACAGCCGTATGTATGCTTATTTTATGTCCAGTTTTTTTGCATTGTGTGTTTCCTAATCAATTGCTTATTCACTTCATCTACAGTGAATAAACAGACCAGCACTCTGGAATCTTGTTTTAATTACAGTTATTTCAGTTAATGATGAAAAATGAGGAATTTTTTTTTCTTTCTGTCCCATGTGACCTGCTTCCTATAGGGCTTCTATTTTAAAATTTTCTAAGTATCCTTCTCTTCTGGTTCCAGAATTTCCCTGTTCTCCACCCCTTATATTTCTTGGACAGTACAACTCCACAGTAACTAATTGCTCTGTGAATATTTATCCTTGCATATACCAGAGAGACCGCTCATTTCTGTAGTGCTGTTTTTCAGAGTTTCTTGAAGCTTCCCGAGTGACTGCAGCCAAACAGCCCAAGAGTAATCGTGCTGCACGTCAGAAGTTACATCATTAGGAATTGCTAAGAAATAATAATTGCACTAATGTTTCTTTATGCCTCTTTGTAGCATATAAGAGGGCTCATTAAGGGTTCCTCTACTGGGATAGAAGTACCTGAGTGGGCTCACATATATGAAGCTCATCTTTGAGAGACAAAATTGGTTCCTAAATGGCCCCAGAACGTAGACAGTGGTCATGGCTCTAATTGTAGCTCTTTAGACACTGTCTCTTCATCTAAAAGCCTGTCCTTAGTGTGAGGATGGAATAGTTGGAAAATTGACCCACTTGCATGGGGTATCTTTGCTATTTTTAAGCATGTATTTCTCTCTGCTTTCCAAATCTCTTTTAAAGAGCCTTCAAAGTCACTTCTCCCAAGAATCTCTCAGAGAGCATCTGTGGGTTATATCTCTGAAAATATGAAACTCGAGGGTGTCCCTGGGGCCCTGTCCTGCTGGAGGCATGCAGGCCTTCCACAATTCCCTTCAGAGGGATTTAGACAGGCTGAACCGCTGGGCTGAGGTGAATGGGATGAGGTTCAACAAGGCCAAGTGTCGGGTCCTCCATTTTGGCCATAACAACCCCATGCAGCATTACAGGCTTGGGGATGAGTGGCTGGATGAGTGTGAAGAAGAGAAGGACCTGGGGGTGTTGGTTGATGCTCGGCTGAACATGAGCCGACAGTGTGCCCAGGTGGCCAAGTGGGCCAACGGCATCCTGGCCTGCATCAGAAATAGTGTGGCCAGCAGGAGCAGGGAGGTGATCATCCCCCTGTACTCAGCACTGGTGAGGCCGCATCTCGAGTATTGTGTTCAGTTTTGGGCCCCTCACTACAGGAAAGATGTTGAGATCCTGGAGCGTGTTCAGAGAAGGGCAACAAAACTGGTGAGGGGTCTGGAGCACAAACCTTATGAGGAGCGGCTGAGGGAGCTGGGATTGTTTAGTCTGGAGAAGAGGAGGTTCAGGGGAGACCTCATTGCACTCTACGACCTCCTGAAGGGAGGCTGTGGTGAAGAGGGATTTGGCCTCTTCTCCCAGGCAACGAGCAGGACACGGGGCAATGGCCGCAAGTTATATCAGAGGAGGTTCAGGTTGGACATAAGGAAGAACTTCTTCTCTCAGAGAGTAGTCAGGCACTGGAATGGCTGCCCAGGGAGGTGGTGGAGTCACTGTCCCTGGCAGTGTTCAAGACGCGTCTGGATGACGTGCTGCGTGATATGGTTTAGTACTAGTGGTGGCAATGGTGATGAGGAGACGGTTGGACTGGATGATCTTATAGGTTGTTTCCAACCTTGTGATTCTTGTGATTCTTGTGATTCTTGTGAATTCCTGCTGTGGCTGGCAGTAAAAGAGATGCCTGGGCAGCAACAGGAAGATGCAGTGAATATTTCAAGAATAAGACCCTGGCTTTTCAATGCAATTCAAAGTTCTGGGATGTTCCAAACGTGGCCTTACCTTGAGCACCGGATGCAGGTTTGGGCATCGCAATATAAGGACATAAAGCTGTTAGAGAGTGTCCAAAGGAGACCTACAGAGATGGGGAAGGGTCTAGAGGACACACGAGCAGTGTCTGAAGTCCCTTGGTTCATGCAGCCCAGAGCGGAGGAGCCGAGGGGAGGCGTCATGGCGGCTGCAGCTCCCAACAGGGACGGAGGTGCGGCGCTGAGCTCTGCTCTGTGTGACAGCGACAGGGCCCGAGGGAACGGCATGGAGCTGTCAGGGGAAGGGCGGGTTGTGGCATAAAAGTGGCATTGTGTGCATGAGAATGAGGAATCCGCTTGCCCCTACCCCATCAGGCCTGCAGCCCGGAGACCTGCCCGTCCGGGCTCAGCTGTGGGCTGACGGGGCTCTGGGTGCCCCTGGAGTGAGGCGGGAAGCACCCCGTGCCCGGCAGGCCAGTCTAGCTCTTTTTCTGCCTAGTATTGCCCTCTGCTGGCACTTTTTAGAACACCACCAACATTGTAGTTGTCACATTGTAACGTTGTTATTACTGCCAAGGCCATTTAGCCTCCTGTTACGTTTTCCCCTTAACATCTGTATTCGACTGCGCTGCCAGCTTGTGGAACCCCAGGCTGGAGATGATAAAACGTATTTTCTGTTCTTACCAACATTTAAAAACTCCTTCTTTATCATTATGGCTTTTGAACTGGTGTGTCAACAGCTTAATAAGTTCAGGGTGGAAACTCCTGCAGCCAACCTGCCTTCTGCCAGTGCTTGATATGTCCTTGGTTTTGGGTACGCTTTAATACAATCTTTAAAGGATATTCCCTCACTCAGTGTGCAAGCTGAGAGCAGTTATTAGCAGTTGGTTTCTATTCCAAACAGTTTCTGAAAGAACTATTCTGAAGTCTGAAGGTAATAATGAACTAGTTGCTCCAATACATTGTTGAAGATGGATGGGGCTGATCTGCCTTACAACAAGCAGAGAATTACATTCTCGTGGCATAACTTCTGTACACTGGAGAGGACCAAAACTATAACTTCACTGCACCATGGAAAAAGCTAGGCATCTTTTTTCTAGACAAAATAAAGATTAGGAAAATTTCATATGAAATAAAGGCTGGTGTTGCCTTCAACACCTCTGCCCACAGCATTGCTCCTGCCTTAAACGTGTCATTTTGAATCACAGAATGGCCTGAGTTGAGAAGGACTTCAATGATAATCTAGTTTCAACCCCCCTAATATGGGCAGAATTGCCAACCACTAGACCAGGCTGCCTGAGCCAGAGGAGACTTCACAGCACAGGAAACCTAGCAGCTAACTGTGTTAAGTAGTAAACCCAAAGAAACAGCAGATACAGGTTTCTCTATTCCAGCAATGAGACAGCAGCTAAGCTGTCTTGGTACACCAACACTGTCCTCTGTTTTTGGGGTTCTGCTCTGTCAATAAAGATGTATTTCTGGGCTTCCAGTTGGAACCCTTTAACTGAGTTATTCCCAACCTGTTTACCTCTCTCATTAAAGTTCAGAAATAAAAAAAATAATATTTTCTTTTCAATGATGGTTCAGACCTAAGAAAAAAAGAAGCAGAGAAGCAAAGCTCAGATCTGAGCCATGCTTTGTGCTAGCCCAGAAAGGAGATCTGGACAAAGCCTGTACTCAGCACTGGTGAGGCCGCACCTCGAGTACTGTGTCCAGTTTTGGGCCCCTCACTGCAAGAAAGACATTGAGGCCCTGGAACATGTTCAAAGAAGGGCAACGAAGCTGGTGAGGGGTCTGGAACACAGGCCATATGAGGAGAGGCTGAAGGAGCTGGGAATGTTCAGCCTGGAGAAGAGGAGGCTCAGGGGAGACCTCATTGCTCTCTATAACTTCCTGAAGGGAGGTTGTAGTGAGCTGGGGGTCGGCCTCTTCTCTCGTGTCATTAGTGATAGGACCAGAGGGAATGGTTTCAAGCTACGGCAGGGAGATTCAGGCTGGACATTAGGAAGTATTACTTTTCAGAAAGGGTGGTCAGGCACTGGAATGGACTGCCCAGGGAGGTGGTGGAGTCACCGAGCCTGGGGGTGTTCAAGGAAAGGCTGGATGTTGTGCTGAGGGACATGGTTTAGTGGGAGCTATTGGGAATAGGTGAACGGTTGGACCGGATGATCTTTTAGGTCTTTTCCAACCTTGGTGATTCTATGATTCTATAAAGCCAGCCTAGTATTTCTAAGACTGATGTTCCTGGAGACAGCTTCTCAGCTTTCAGGCTGAATGGGGGAATGCCTTGGATCAGAGTGAGAAAAGCACATCATGGTGCTTTTCTGGTGGGAGTCTTCAAGCAAAAGAACTGAAGGAAGCATGCTGGTCTGAGTAGATGGAAGATATGCGGCCTGCGGGAGATGTGCAGAGTGGAAGGCCTGAGGAGCTTACAAATGCCTGCAAGGATCAAGAGGCATCTGCTGGCTGGAGAGGGAAACATGGCAAAGCTGCAGAGGAAAGGAAAGAGAGACCTTAAAGGGGATTTAATGTGCATGTGAAACAGATCTGAATCCCCATGCTGCATCCTCTCCTGTGGAGAGAAAGCAGAAAATACATCTGTACATATTCCTTAAGGTTGTAAACCAGCCTGGGGAATTAATTCCTGATTATGGAGATGAATATGCCAACAGCATGATCTTCAAATAACAGGGATAAACTGTATGGTGAGTTAGGTTTGTAGTTTGGATCAGGGTAACTTTATACAGCACGGTCTTCTAAAACAGGAAAGGAAGAAAGCAGGTCATCAGTCTGCTTCAAAGCCTTGGTGCTCAAAGAAGTACATTCTTCTCTAATTTTGTTAACATCTCCAATTTGTCATTTAGAGATCTGAGATTTTAATCTCCCCTGGTATTTTCAGCAGCGGCAAAATGGCACATCTCTATCTTGCCTGTGAAGGCTTAGATGTAATTTGGCTTGTCATTTGACTCTAAGAATGGTCTTAGTGTATCACAGAGCTCTCTCTTTATTTCTGGATATGCAGTTATGTGAATTCAGTAGCTGTTCAAGGTCCCTGCCAGCACCTGGAAGTCTCCTGAGTAGGATCAAATGCTCATTTTACTTCTGTAATATCAAGCTCACAGTGCTTTGTTGCGGTTTCTTCTTACAAAAACTTAAATCAGTAATACGATACAGAAACTTCAATAATAAACTTATTTGTGAAAGTGGAACGTCAGGTTGCTATTATAGTTAATCATTTTAAAAAAACATAACAATTTGACCTTCACATGCAGGAAAACAATGTTATCTGCTTTTTGGGATGAACGAAGTAAGATGGAAGAAGCTGTATGGGTATCTGCTTACTGCCCATTTGCAATAAATGAAAAGCAACTTTTGAGCTTCAAAATGTTGCAAGTAGCACTTTCCTTCTTTCCTTTTTCACTGTAAATGAGGTGAATTAGGGAAGCTGAGGTCAGTGTATGGAGAAAGAGGACAAACTGCAAATACAAAAGAGAGACTCAACTACACTAAAGCCCCATGCAGAATGGGAAAAAATGGCTGAGGTGCTGAAAAACCCAGCACAGCACTTAATTTTTCCCCACAACATCTCTTTTATCTTCATTTTGTGAAAGAGCATCAGAGGCAAGAAATTTCAGTGGCACAGTCCAGCTGTTCCCAACTCATCCCCCCACGACACTTTGGTGCAGTTCTGCTGTGGAATGGTTGATGCTGTGACCTACCATCTATCTACAAGACCTACCCCCATAACCTCCTATCCAGTATAACTTAAAGATATCCCCAGGATGCTGGAAAGGTAGGAGGGCTGGGCACACAACTTGGCCTCCGTCTAGTCCAAATCTGGGAATGCAGTATAACTACAGTTCATCTTACATAATGAGACCCGTTGTATTGCTGAGAGATCTCTAGGATGACCTGGAGATGTGGGCAACATGATCTCCAGCACAACAGCTCGTTTAAAAAGGATGATATATCACTGAGACTCAAGTTATTGAGGTGTTCGGCTGGAAAGGAGGGCTTGTGAAAGCCCCACTGCCATGTCACAATAAAGAAAAGAAAATCAAAGCATAAGCAAGATTCAGATAAGCTGTTATGAGATTCACAAGTTCTGAAGGGTACAACAGAGAAAGCAATGGGGATGATAGTTTTCAGACTGAATTTGGGATATTCATGCCAAAACAGGAGGTAGAGTATACAACAGATGTGGAACCACTGTGTGTGCTTTATTTGTGACAATGGTGAAAAAATGTAGAGTGTATTAGAATACAGCTATTTTAACATTTAGCTTAAAAAAGTGATAGATTAATTATAACACACATAAAAGTCATTCAATTAGAAGGCACAGAAGATATATCCCAGGCACATCCTACGTGACATCTCTGAAGGACTTTTTAATTACAGTGAAAGTAATGTTCAAATACCTTTAATTTCTGCAGCTGACAGGCTATTTTATCTTCAAAACAAGTAAAGCGAAACTAGACCAGTGATGTGCACAGGAGAGAGCTCCAATTTTATACAACAACAGCTTGCTCTCTCTGGCTGGCTTGCATGCAGGCATGCTGCATCTGCAGGGGTAAATGCAGCTCCGAGCCTTGGAAAATCTAAATACGTTGTTTTTATTGCATGACATATTTTGGTTTATGCCTTGAAATGCAGTGATAAGACAGACCTCTGTCAAAAAAAACGTGTCTAATTTTTAGTGTTGGATGTGCAGACTTGTACTGCGTGTTCCATTTTTTGCATCAAGGGTTTATTGTAACGGCTTTGGTCGTACATGCCTGGAATATATGATCAAACAGTTTGCAGCCCCAATTGAAATTTATTTTGCGTCATTCTTTTCTCTCTCCCTCTCTTTCTCTCTCTTACTCATCTGATCATTTGAAAAGCTCTCATTTGCACACACAAAGTAATTTATTTTTTTTTCCTTGCCTAAGAGTTTCCAGAAAACAGATCTGATTATTGCTACTTGCATTTGATGTAGGCTATAACAACAGCACTTCTAAACATTCAGAATTCATGAATCCAGCTATTCCCAACCCTAAATGATAAAATGTTAAGTACAATAAATGTGAGAGTCTTCATTTTCCTTCTGGCTTCTGAGACTTTCAAATCAGCCCACATTTTCAGGCTTTTGTGGCTATGAGTTATAGGCTTTCTATCACCCAGCCCAATTTGCCCTCACATTTTCAAGTACAAATGTACGTGGCAAATAGCAGGCACACAGAAACTTGCAGAGAATTCCTGTGAGCTGTCCACAGACTCCAAGTAGCATAGGGAAAAAACCCTGTAAAACTGTTATTAAATAACACCAGATTATAAACCGTATGAAAATACTCACATCCCAAAGCCAAACACACTAAACTCATTGTTGGGGCAGAGAAATTTTTGGCATCCTTACTGAAAAGCAGCTTTGCTGCACCAAAGAAAGAAATAAAAAAAAAAAAGGAGAAAAATGGAAACTCGTTTCCCTACTGGATTATTTCGTGCTTGTTGGAAAATTATATGAGATTGTGCCTTGCAGGTGTTACAGCTAAAGCTTCAGTAAATTAAACAAACTATCAGGTTAAAGCAAATTCATTTGGTATAAACAGGAACTGCAGTGGTTTGTGTTTCTGTTTCCCAAACCCAGAATGGAAGCATAGAAAAAAATTGTCTCAGAAGCCGCAAATGGGAGCACAAAATATTCTCGCACGAAACCCTGGAAATGCTGCCTCCCATGGAAAGATGTGAGCACAGTGCGAGGTGGAAGAACAGGACATGGGGAGGGACAATATCCCCCAACATATTCTTGCTGCTCCAAGCTGATTTTTAATATCAACATAATTTATGGGCACTAAGAATGACTTTTAAAACAGGCAGACTGTTGAATCCTGAGACATTTCCACCCACTCTGTTTTCACTGCTTAAATCAAAGCCTGCCTTTGCTCAGTAGCAGTGTTATAGCAACATCTAGGAGTTCAGATCAGTGACTGAGTTGTCTTTGAGCTGGCCTCTTGGCAAAACAGAAAGGGTAAAATTCTCTGGAATGGAAAGATCCCGTGCCATGGAGATGGCCTGACAGGCACCGTACAGAGCTGCAGCGCAGCTGGAGCCAGCAGTCTTCCAGCCCAAAACCTGAACACCTGCAGATTGATCTGCAAGTTATACCAGTTATTGTAATCTGCAGATAAAAAAAAAAATCTATATGAAAAGTGTCTGTGTACAGCACAGAATAACAAGGAAAGGAGCACCTTTTGCAAAACGTTAAGCAACAGTCTGGGTTTGTAATTAGCCAGTCTGACAGCTGACTCTTCACCAGGAGGGTCAAAGCAGCGTCAAGTTTTTGTGCAGCAGGTGAAGTTATGACATAGGCTGCTCCTCTTCTTCCCCACACAGAAGCAGCTGGGAAAACATGAGGGTGTCTGAGAGAAGGGAGAGTGAATAGTGATGAAAGTCAGCACTGCTGCAGGAACAAGGCTGCGAGAAGGCTGTTGCAGGGAGAGATTTCTATACTATTCTATACATCCATGCTCCCAAGTTTTGACAGTACAAGAGGTAATGGCTTTAAGTTTCACCAGCGGAGATTCCAGTTGAATATTAGGAAAAAATTCCTATCAGAAAGAGTGATAGATAAATCACTGGCACAGGCTGCCCAGGGAGGTGGTGGAGTCACTGTTCCTGGAGGTGTTCAATAAATGTGGAGATGCAGCACTGAGGGACATGGTTAGTGGGCATGTGGGGACAGGTTGATAGGTGGGACTATGTGATCTTAGTGGTCTTTTTCAACCTAAATGATCCTATAATCCTATGATTCCATGATTTTCTTCTCATCTTCCCCTGACTTTCCATCTCCTCCAGGTCACTGAGCATCCCCCAAAGCACAAACCAAGGAGCCATTTTTTCTCCCCTGTTTTATAGCCTCATTTCTACCTCCACTGAAAACCATGAAAGATTGGCCACGGAGGAGAAAGGGCCTCTTTAAGAGTATGAGGATGGTATACAACATAACAAACCATATAAAGTAGCAGTCTCTTTTAATTCAGTCATCATAAACGGGAAGGGCAGCTCTAATAAAAGTTTCCTACAGAGCTTATAACCACAAGATATCACTGACATCAAGACTGTTGACCTGTTCAGCTGAGCACATTGCTCCTGTTAGCAAATAGGAGAGCAATAGTTTATATCTGTGTGCAACAAACACCATTCTGATGGCTCTGACATAGCTGTCACTGTCTCCTGGAGCATCTCATCCTGGCTGCATGTTGCCTCAGCACCCAGTGCAGTGCCTCCTGGCTCTGACCTGCTCCCAGCACAGAGGAAGCCTTTGCTGACAAATTCATATTTCTTCAAATAGATTAATTGCTGTGGCATATCAGTAACTTAGCCCAGAGACATCTTTCTGTATTCTGCAAGAGGTATATTTCTGGATAAAATCAGTATTCTTCTTCTGTAAAGTCTTCTGTAAAACAGAAAGAGTAACAAAATGCAGAAGAGCCAACAGAAATGAGCTTCCGACATATTTGTGAAAAGCTTAAAAAAAAAAGAAAAAGGCAAGAAAGTATTTTATTTGCAAGGGCAAGTAAGTCAGGAACTGTAAGATGGATTGCATGATGAACTGTGACAGTTAGGATATTTGTAGAATCCGTACTTGTGCTGTAACTACATTAATTAGGATAACTGTATGATATGAGTGGGGCTCTCAGGGTTTAACCTAATCAGTGAGATATGACCTCTCTCTATAATGCTCAGAAATTAGCAATGCATCATTTCTTCTTTTAAGATCTGCAGTATCTTCAGCTCTGCCCAATCTTTATGAAAGCAATTGCAACTGTGCAAAATAAGCAAAAGGGATGGAAAGAGCACTGATCAGATCAGAACTGCAGTGAAATCATTTGGCTCCAAAGCTGCAGGCAGCGACGTCGGTGCAACTGCAGAGGAGGGGAGCTTCTCTTCTTTTTTTTAATCTCCTTCCTAAAACCGAACAACTCAGAGCTGCTAGCACAACTTCCCAATGAGCTCGCTCACTGGGGCAGTGCTCTGGTGCCCAAACTGACGCACGGAGCAAAAGGCAGAGGCTGCAATTCTGCGGTTCCCTATGGAGGACACTGTCACCCAAGGGTATGGAGATGTGGCCGAAGTTACCAGAGCAGTCCAAAGGGAATTAGTTTTTCTCAGTGCAGAAGTTTTCCTCAGTTGGAGATCCCAGCTTGCTTTTGGAGCCAGGCGATATCAATGAGCTACAATTCATTATAGAAAGGATTTATCTTCTCTTTTAGAAGGCTCTCTATATTTTTATCCAGAGGCTAAAGTAATGGAAGGGAAACACTGCGAACAGCATGAGAGGGAAAGGGCAATAGCGAGAAAATGCTCTAACATTTTTCCCTCACCACAGATCCACTTTTGTCTGCCCTTCTTTCACACTCAGTTACCTGGCTGTATTTCACCAGAAATAAAAGCTGCTACAATATTTCCCCTCCAATGCCACCAGTTAGGAGGCCTCATGTCTCAGCAGGCGTGTGAAACACCGGCTCCTTTAGTTGCAGGTGACAACTGGAGGTGTAAAATGGCTTCCTGCGTGATGGTCTGCCCTGCGGCAACGTGCCAATGCAGCAGTGTGCCAGCTCTGAGGGGTGGCAATCCAGAAGGTCACTTCATAGAGTCATGGAGTCATAGAATCATAGAATCACAGAGTGGTTGGGGTTGGAAGGGACCTTCAAGCCCATTCTGTTCCAGCACCCTGCCTTGGGCAGAGCTGCCGCCCACCAGCTCAGGCTGCCCAGGGCCTACCCAACCCGGCCTTGAACACCTGCAGGGATGGGGCACCCACAGCTTCTCTGGGCAGATTGTTCCACTGTCTTGCCACCCTCTGAGTAAAGGATCTTATCTTAACGTCTAACCTAAATCTCCTCTCTTTTAGTTTAAAGCCATTCCCGCTTGTCCTATCACTATCAGATATCACTGCTGATATGACTAAAAACATGGAGTGATCAGGTTTTGGGAGCCAGCAAATGCCTGAGAGCTGCCTCCATGGGGAAGGGATGGGTAAAAAGTGCCTGCTCTGAAAACTGTACCAGCAGCAGCAGCTTGGCTGAATTGTGTTTGCAAGCATTGATTTCCTTTACTCTAATACCTGTCTTGGGGGCAAAGTCAAATCCTTCCTCCTTGGCTTTGATCTTGGCTCCTCAAGCTGCTTTTCCAGAGGTGGGAAATGGGAGCAGAGGCAGGGAGAGATCCTGGCCCAGGAGCTGGGGAATCCAGGTTTTGCCCTGTGTTTATGCCCTGCAACTCTGCACTAGTTCCCTGCCTTTGTCAGTTTCTGCATCCATGCAATGTCCTTATGCAAGATATGTAATGGAAAAAGATTCATTTTGATCCATATAAAGCCACAGAACCCGTATTTTGCTGGAAACAGTGACATCTCAATCCACTGGTAACAACACAAGTCATCTATCTTGGCCCATCTATTTTAACATTTCCTCAGCCCTGATTTCATTTCAGAAATTTTCTAAACAACGAAATATATGTAAAGGCTGAAAATCTGCCAGCAAAAGATGAAAAACTTGCTGACAGATTTGTAAGTGTCCTTCCTACCACAGTCATCACAGGAGCTGTGGCAGAGACCTGTATGGTCAGCGCGGGGATCTGCTCTGATCCTTCTGAGCTCCAGGGGAATTTGATTCTGCAAGGGATCCTGGAATCCGGATTCTCTTTTGCTTTTTGCATGTCACACATTTCCAAAATATGAACAGTGCCCTTTCCTAACCGCAGTATTTGAATCTACAGTTCTCAAAAAAACCAAAATCGGTATTGGACATGGGCAGCTAATGGGGCGAGGAGGAATAGGGCTGTTTCTCTGGCCACCAGGAGATGGCAGTGAGTATGCTGAGTATGGCTTTTTCCCCTTTATTTCACTTGTATGTACTCTCTGGAAGATAACGGGTCCTTTGAGGACAACTGAGCTATAATGCTTTCGTTTCTGTTTAATTTTCCTTTTCCATCACTCATATTTATAACCTCCCCGTAACTCCTTCCTCTGTATAATGTCTCCTTCACCCAACATCTACCATTTACTTTCTTGATATGCGTGGCTAAACACTACAGATTGGTGTAAAACAGCATTGCAGGAGCTGAACAGAAACACTTGGGAAAGGAAAAGCAGTGCACGTGACTCGTGTGGAAGCTGGCAGGCACTACGTGTGCAGGCACGAGCTGGCTGATTTTCTGCCCATTCCCTCTACAAAGAGAAATGCACCCCTGTTTCAAAATGGGGTTGACATTTAGGATCTAGATTTCATTCCTGATGTTCTCTGCTAGCCAGAGGATGTCAGGAGACACATTTCCTTGTCTGTATGAAGCTCACGTGCCTTTGGGCCATATAACTCATCGTGCTGCAAGCCTCCACCAAAGGACTCTGACATTTTCTGCAGTAATGCCTTCCATCAGAGGGCTTCCCAAAAGGGTACATTAACATATGAAGCCCCATAGATTTTGGGAGGACAGAGGGAGACAGTTGTTCAAAGACAGATAGATTTCCAGACCCCAGACACTGTCTGTGCAGCCTGCTGGCAGCCCTCAAGGGGCAGAGTCCTTATTTCCCCTTTCCTTCACCATTTTCCAGTGGACCCTCAGGGGTTTGGTGCCTTCAGCACTAGGAGGTGACAGGGCAGATGGGGCTATTCCATGAATTGCAAATATCCAGAGATTCAAACACCACAGCTGAAAAGGTTTACTTTTCTGTGTTTTGCTTTTTTTTTTTTCTTCTTTTTTCCCCAGTACTGCCATAAAGGAAGTGTTTCCATGTTCCCATTTCACATAGTGCTCTGAGAACTTTCTCAGGGACACCTGAAATGCCCCAGTTTTTCATTGCTCCTATCAAAACATTTTTCTAAATAATTGCAGAGTGTTAAAAATGGATTGCTGTACCCAGGGGAATTTGCTCTTTGTTTGCCAGGAACAAATAGGCCAAGAGAATGAGTGCTCAGCATCATGAGTGGTGTTTGAAGGAAAGAGCAAAGTCAAAAGCATGTAGGCACCACCGGAGATGCTCTGCTTTCAAAGTGAATTTTTATTACACACGGTCAAGGTTGCATAAGAAATGCCTGCATGTTGTGCTCCTTGAGCTGGGAGCAAGGAGGAATCTCCTCCTCTGGGAGTGATGCATGTGATTCTTTTGACTCGGAGGAATTTATATATAGATATATATTTATGTATTTATATATATGTATATCTGTAAGTGACCTCTTCAAAAATTATTTCTTTGCATCTTAAGATGTTGCTTCTAAACTGGCGCTGGGTTTTGATTACATCAGTCACCTTCATAGCAGTTTGCACTTCAGTAACATTACCATGCTTCCTCTGAGGATCCCTGAGCCCTGAGCAAACACAAACCTAGAATTGCTCAAAGCATCCTGCTGCCATCAGTACTTCTGCAAATTGCTTTTCACTTTTAGGGCATCCTTCCTGAGATATGTGTGCCTGAAATATCTATTCCTGTAGCAGTAAGAGGGGAGATGGGCTCAACACACCTTGTTTCCTTTAGAAGTTGGCCAAAACCCATGCACCCCTCTGTGCCCCATAAACTCCATGGAAGGTCCAGCACATCCTGATTCCCTATGTGGCCAGTGGGCTGGTGTGCAACCCTTTGGGGATGGCATCCTCCAGCCCTCCACCCATGCTTGTATTTCTTTTATTAATTCTTTCTGAATGCCTGATATTCACATTAAGGGGCTTCTGAAACCTCTGTGTACACATTAATCAATATGTAGCATGCATGTGTACACACACTGAGACACTAGGGATGGCTGCTTTTTACCATTTCCATCCCTCTCCCCCTGCTAATCTGTCTGGTTGTTACTTCCACTTGCTGTGTCTTGCCTTAAATTAAACTGTAAGCCCTTCCTTGTGGGAGATGACTTTTGTTGTGGGCTGTCAGGAGGGGTTTTGCGGAGAATCCAGAGCGCCAGGCAGGGCTCTCCAGGCACCACTGAAATAATAATGAAGTAGTTTCACCAAGGTGGGACCGGAGAGCAGCATCGGCTGAGTCTGAATTCTGCTTGTCCCTGAAAATTGCCTAGGTAATAAGATAGCCGCTTTAAAATTGCTTGGGGTATCCCACAGGATTCTCTTCTGACTGTGATTTCCATTCCCCGCACATGTGCTGCCATTCGACCAGCACCATCCACCCATGCGGGCTAATTTAAGGTTGCTAAACAGAAGACACAGAACATACATCTTTTATATTTGATCTCAACACTGGTAAGTTCCCTGTCTGATGGTTAATCTTAACTTTTAATGGGATTTGCCCGCACTCCCACAAGAGCAGGACATTGGTCTGCTATTAATTTCTGTGCTCCAGCTTCCTATCACTTGGAGTGATGCTGGGTTTTCTAGTCATTGTGGGTTTGATGTAGGCATTGATTACATATTTTGAAAAGTTTGTCCAAGCTTTTAATCGTGCAATAGCATGCCAATGTGGAATTTGAGCCCTGTTGCTATTTTCTTGTGCAGGTCAACAAGTAGACACGAGCCAGGCAGCTGCAGCCCCAGGTTGGTGAGGCCTGTCCCTTCCCACCTCTCCTCTGTACCTGGAGCACTCTCTGCTTTGGTCAAAGGGCAAGGTGCCAAGGGTGGTCAGGTTTAGGCACTAGTTGCTGTGGCATTTCTCCAGGGCTGAATGCCTGTTGTACATTAACTAACCTGTACTGTGGAAGAAAGGTCACGTATGCAAGTTAAAAGCAATACACACACAAGAAACCACCAGGTCATCTGTGCTATGTGTCTGAGAGCCAGGCTGACCCACTTTTCTGCAGAATTGTATTTCTGTACAAGGCAGGGTCACCCCATGGAGGGAAGTGTTTGTACAAATGATGGCGTTGCACTACATGCACTACCAGCGTGGTCCATGTTACGGGACCTGGATCCCACTGTCCTCTGATCCTTTGCAAATTCACTGTCAAGGCAGTTAATCTCAAATTTAGTGTCGTGCGGTTTTTGTTTGGTTTGGTTTAGTGTGACATTCAGGATTCCTTTACAGACAACTGTGCAGAGCAGGGAAATCTATGTGAAATGCTTCCTACTGGAGTCACCATCTGGCCAATATTCATCTTGTTTAGTGAAATACCAAGATATCCATAGAACGCAGGTGTTAATGCAGATCATAAGGCACAAGTGACCGCAGTAATAAACCAACATGCAATGAAATGTAATTAATGCACCTGGTGCTTGGGTTTAAAAAGAATTTCCGTGCCTTTTTATTTTCCCTGCACACCGATGTGCATTTTAATAGTTGGAACTTCAATCATCACTTCCAAACAAGCCTTTAATCATATTAATTCCCTTAAAAAGTGAACTATAATGTTTGTGAGTAAATAGTATTTCATAGTTTAATCAGGAGGGGAAAAAGTGGAAGCACACATGAAACTATATGCTGCTTAGTTGCATTTTTGTGGCATGAAAAAGACTATTGTCTTGTTTCTGCTGATCTGGTTCTACTACTGGCAAAGGTTCGTTTTGTATCGTGTAATCCTTGCTAGTAGGCTCCAAGAGCTTTAGAATCAACTGGAAAAAGTGAAAAGATATGAGGTTAAAAAAAAAAAAGATTAAGCTTTCTATCACTGTATTTCAGAGCATGCTTCTCGCCCCTAACCTGCACGAAGCAGGAACATAATGTTATAAGGTTAAAACTCTTCAGGATGACATTATTTCCAAGGAGACCTCCAAAAAAACCACACAGAAACGTACTGGTAGGTTTTTTGCAGGTGCTTGTGGGTTCCAGAGAATCGCATTTTCTTTTCAAATGTCCATTAACAGCTGAGATTGCACCCGACCTGGTTAGTCAGCTGACAAATCACAGGCAGACAGGGCATGTGGAAGGGAAAGGGAGAGGTCACCAAGTCAAAGCCAAGGGTCACGGGTGATTTTTGTTTGGATGGATATTTCTCAGGGGTGGTCTTGAGGTTGTGAGGACCATAAATCCACACAAGCATGCTCACAGGCTGATAGACAGGGATGGTCCTGTCAAGTTGACTCCCAGCCGTGTGCAAACTATTTAACAGGGTACTCAGGGAGTGCTCAGCTCCCCAGAGTGGTGTCTGCTTCTGACACTGCTATTGCTCAAACTCTGTCCCCCTCCTCGACACAGATTAGTGTGCTTTGCCACTAGCAGTCAGCACTAAGTCACCGTGCTGACAGACCAGGACCACAAGCTGTGGCCCCTTGCTGGCACAGGGCAAGGGCCAACCACCATTGGCCACACACAATGGGTGCCACTTTGGCTACCTGAGTGCCTTGGTGGATGCCAAGAGCCCCCAAAGCAAACCCTCACTAAGTGGGTTGGGAGCTGTGGATGAGATTAGCAAGTCGCCAGGCTCTTATGAACTGCAACACATTTGTGTGCCCTTGTGCCTCATCCTTCTGAAAGATGTCTTCCTACTGATGCCCCCACTCAAACAGCCGGCAGCTCTGTCCCCTCCTTGTCCCCTGTTGCCACAACAGGAGGATTGCATGTGAATGGCCATGGGCTCCTTCACTGACTTTACAAGAGCAGCCATGTCCCTTAGCGATGACCGTGAAATTACCAATCCCATTTTCACTTCTTGGCCAAAGCCATCTTTTGAGCGCAGTTCCACAGAGGTGAGAGGTTAATGTATTAAGCTGTCTCCTTCAATTAATCCCTAACTCCTGGGCAGATTTACAAACTATTGGAAGATTTTAGATTACATCTGATTTATGAGACACTCTTTCTAAGTTCAGATCGCCATTGCAGATGGCCACCATACAGGGCAATAAAAATAATTACCATACAGATTTATTGTCAGGGTGGAAATTTTCATTTCTAAAATAATGCCCAGCTGTCTATTTTGAACTGGTCACAATGTGTGAATACCACAGTATACCTACCCCATACACACTAAGATGCCTCAGAATAAGGAAGGCTGAAATGTTGGAGCTGGGCTACAAAATCAATCCCACCAAAATCCCATCAGACACAATTTTTCCACACTAAACACATGGCCACAGAGCCACAATGTTGGACCACAGATACTATGGGAGTAAGGACTAATTTTCAGCCATAATCCCATTCCCATGCCCAGTATCTGGGATGTCAAACCACAAGATCACTCTATTTCTTACATACTTCAGAGAAGAAATCATTTTTCTTGAGTGTAGGCTTGACAAATGGAGGCAAAGAAATCCTTCCACTAAAGCAGCAACACAATTTGTTGAAAATAGTGCAGGTGCATTTGTGACTCACAGTAAAAACAGCACGCCCATGCCCCGGCAATGATTTACATTCTTCTGAAGAGCTTTGCAAGTGAATTTTGGAGGCAAGAAGGCATCTGGTCACGGGGATATGTTAGCAGCTATGGGAACAAGCAGTCTGGTATATGCAGAACGGTACATACTGTGTCAATTAGAAAGGAAACCTGAAGCCTCAGGGACGCTGAGGTTTTTGCAATTGCCTCTTAGTGCATTAAAGTGCCCCCTGGTGCCCCGAGAAGCCCACGGAGCCCACTTGTTCCAGTCAGGGGCTGGGAACAGGCAGAGTGTATCTCTCAGGCCTGAGAGACCAGGAAAAGTCACACTGGTGTGGCACAGACACTGAGAATAAGAGTGTGTGAACTTTTCCCTGGGACAGTCTGTCTGCTCAGCTGGGCCGGGCAGTGGGCAATGGGCTGGCACCCACTCAGTTCAGTGAGCCCATGAGCTCCATGTGATCCCATGACCAAGAAGGCCATTTGCCAATAAAACCTCAATCTCTAAGACTTTTTTGTTGGTTTGAAGCTTTTTTCCTGTCTGTCAAACACCACACACCAATTACTCCCACTCATGATTCACGGTGGCTCGTCCAGGTATTTTGAGCTCACTATCAAACTATTTTATTTACAGCATACCCAAACCTTTACACAGAAATATCGCATTACTTTGGAGGTTTGGAAGAGGGAGGATAAGGAGCAGGAAGGAGAAATTGCCAGCATCCCAGCACCATCAATTGATGTCAGCCCTGCCCGGGGAATAAAGCGTATCTGTTAATTGCTGCTGCAGATCCAGCAGATGGTGCGTAAGACATTGTATTTAATGGAGCCCCTCAAAAAGAGTGGCATCTGTTTGTTTAATTTCTTGGCAACGGAACAACAGATTTAAAAAACAAACAAACCAAATTGGACATTTAGATATGGACGTCTCCCCAACAGATTATAAATGTTTAAAGATAAATAGGTCAAGTGAAGGAAAATATCAATTGACACATTTGAGAATTAAGACAAACTTTCAGACATTGTCACTTTTAAAGATTAGATTCTCAACATACGGCAGTGAAACTCCTTAAAGAGGCTTTTAAATAAAACATTGACACTCTCCTTTTGACTATGAATTTGTCTGAGGGTTTGCGGGGCTGTTACAAACACTAATTCAAAAAATAATTCATTCTACTTGTCTCCCTCTCACAGACCCTGAAGTTAAAATATGATCTCTGTACACCAGACTCTGTATTTAATCAGGTGCCTCTCCTACATTTAAAATCAGCACGAGGAAACAAGGCAGAAAGCATTCTGTTTAACAGCTGGGAGAAGGAGCTCAGAGGGTGCTGCCACAGCTCCAGCATTAACAAAATTCTCCATGTTCCTGGAAATTCATTGCAGCACAAATTGCCACAGCAGAGTACGCCACAAATCCAAACTGTATTGCCTCTAACCATGGCCAAGCACGGATGCTTTGCAGAAGGATGTAAATCCAGACCAAGGCTGTGTTTGCAGTGCTGCACTTAGAGGAACCCTCTTGCAGCCCCTCTTTGGTCATGAGGGGAGGAGGCCCTATGAATATCTCCTCCCTGCGTAACTGTTTTGGAGATTTATTCTGTATCATTTGTCAGATTTTACGCATGCTTTTTATTTTCCCTGTGTTAAAGTGGGTTATGACAGGATGCTCAGGCATGAGAAACAGAGCAATTGGCCTCTCTGTTCCCAGCTCCTTGTTCAGAAGAGTGCCACTACTCACTCCCTCCTACAAACTGACTGCCACATTCATTGCTGCAGGTGATGCAGGGTCCATCTGTCAGTGCCAGGAGGATTTTCCTTCAGACTTTTTGCTGGATCACAGCTGCACGAGGGTGCTTGGGCACATGGACAGTTGGACTCGCTCGCTGGGACTGCACATTGGCAAGGGACACATGGAGCTGCAGGCAACGGGCAGAGCTCACAGCTGCTGATGCTACTTGTGTGTGTGGTGGTTTTGCTGAGGGCTGTGTGCTTAAGTTGAGGGTTTTTGTTTTTCAGAGCTGATTCATTGCAAGCAGCAGAAGTGCACGTGTTGCGGCACTGGATCTGTGCAGCCCTCAGCAGGACTTGCTCAGGTGAATGGAGCCAAGAAGGACAAAGTTTTTTGTCTCTTATTTCTCGTGGAGAGATAGGAAGAATAGTTTGCCACAGCAATTTTGAGATGCAGCTGTGAGCTGTGCTTTTCCCTTGCCAAGCCTCGCAGCACATTTACAGAGGATGGTGTTGGGCACGTAGCCCTTGTGATGCCCTCAGGGCCAGCTTATGGAGAAAAATTGCTTCATTTTTTTTCGGTCAGATGGTCTGCTCTGATCTGAACCACCCCTACTTTATGAGCCTTCAGCCCTGCCCTTTGGCTTCCACTGGATGAAAAAGCCGAGTGAAAAGGATCTGCTCTCACATGCGCGGCTCCATACTGCCTGTGCTGGTGACCTTGGCCACGAGGAAGGAGACCTTCGCTCTGTTTCTCTGAGCAGGAGGAGTTCCACACAGCGTGGGCACTGTGTCACGCTGAACCCATGTGCTGTTATGTACTGGCACTACATCCCCTCCTCTGTCCCCATGAGCCCCAGTGAGTGTTCAGTCTGTTCAGGGCATGCGAGCGAGGAAGTAAAAGGGAAATAGCAGCATAATAAACCACTGTTAACATTTTAACTTGGTGATTGCACCCTTTAGGGAGGCATATATCTAAATATAGTACCAGGCTGTATTCTAATCAACATTTTTATGACTCTTTATTGAGGATACCCCAGATATATCTTTAATTTATTTATTTTTTTTAATACCATTCGTGGTATAGCTTTAAAGAAATTACAGCTGTTAAAAGGGCTGAGCTGCTGATGTAGTGATCTACCTGTGTAATATTTTGTCAGTTATGATTGTGCAATTTTTGCCTGTTTCCTTACCTGTGCACAGGGAATAGTAAAAGATAGATAAAAATAACATCTATTTTCTCACGGATCTTGAGCCAAGACCAAGAGCTACTCAACCTTACGATTTTGGCACCTTATATATCAACAAAAGCCAAAGTGAAGAATCATAGAATTGCATACGGTGGAAGGGACATTAAAGGTCACTGAGTACCAACCCCTGCTGTGGACCGGGTTACCACCCATCAGATCAGGCTGCCCAGAGCCCCGTCTAACCTGGCCTGGAGCACCAGAAGAGGTTTTTTTTCTGATTAAAATTCTAATCAAATGAACAGAAGATTGTTTGAGTAATAGGACATTGCATAATGCCGCCTTCTTTCTAGCTTACTTTGAGCAACACCTGTGTAAATTGCTCTTTTTTAAAGGTTTTTGGTTAGAAGCTCTGCAAGGCTGACACTTCCCCATACACTCAGCTTTCACAAATGAGGTCAGGACCGTCTTGATCAAACAGAGCCACTCCTCTGACAAAAAAAAAAAAAGCATCCTGGAGTGAATCAGGACATACAGAACAGACCCAATTCCATTGAAACTAAAATAAGAATAAAAAGAGCTCAGAAGAGATGATTTAAATGCCTCTCATAGCTCCCACTGCATATCACATGACTGGCCTATAAAGGTCGGACTGGAAAAATCTACCACTCTACAACCTTGCAAAATGGAAAATTAAAAAAAAAAAAAAAGAGCATGATTCTATAACATTCCTAATTAAAAGATAAGGAAATGTTCCTCCTAAATACTCCCACCTGGCATTTACTTATGACATTTCTGCTAAGGAGGTGAAAGAAACACCTTTTTAAAGACTGTTATCTCTGCTTGTCCAGTGAGGCTGTGCCAGATCGAAGCAGGCAGTGTAGGGCTCTGCTGGGAGCTTTTGCTGTCCTCAGCTTGCCTGCTGCCTGAGAGCACTGGCTTCTCTCCTGATTATTTTTGTGATTGCATAAAAGCATTTCATAATGAAAATTCTTCCATTACCCTTCATTTCACATGGGCCTTCTGCACAAAGAATACAGCCATCGCAATCTGGATTTTAAAACCGTAAGCTTACCGGCAATTTGGAAGCACACAGGCTAAGATGTGAACGGTACATCAAAAGCCCCAAAGAAACAAAAGTCTCATTCAGAAGGAGAGAGTCATCGGTGGTGGCATCAGCACCAGCTTTGGCTCCCAGCAGCCAAACCTCTTCACCTAACGTAAGGGACAGGAGATACCTAGGGGTAGCTCCCCTTTGAGTGAAGAAGGTGTCAGTGCAGTGGAATTAAGAAAATATATATACTTCAGCGTCAGGTCAGCTTTCACCATCCAACTCAATGGCACGTGGTAGCCGTCCTATCCCCAGTTCTATAAAACTGGACAACAGTGAAGGGACTGAAGTGCATCCAAATGCCTTTCACAGGCAGATTTAAGTCTTAGGAAAGAGATAGCTCCCAAGTCTACCTGAGTGCATCTTTCTGAAGCCCTTTCCTCCTTCAAATCATCTTTCTAAAACTAGATTAGTTTAGAAAATACTAACAGCACCTATTTAAAGAAAGGCTCGGACACGTCAGTCACTCCATTTACTCATACATTCCCATGGCTTCTTTCCAGCATGACTGATGAATCATGCAATTCAGATACAGGTTCTCAGAAGCAAATACTTAGTGGGGTGTAAATGACAAAAACTAAAGTACCAAACACAACCTGTACATCACTGTGGAGGTGTGAACATGCAGATAATTTCACCTGACAAGCTATCTAAGAGCTGCATTTTGCTGTCCAGGCTTCCTTCTGTTTTCTCAGCCTTTAACCTTGAGATCTGTGGATGAAGTGTGAGAGATACAGAATGAAACTTGTAGGCACAGGTGAGGCTGCAAGGGTCTGATGTGATCATGGGCCCATGGGCATCTGCAGCAGTAGAGGAAAACTGTTGAAATGTTGTGTGGTGCCTGACATGAAACTGTGTTTGCATTATGGCTGACAATGATGGGCATTTGATTAGAAGATCTAAGTGGGTGCTCAGCCATCTTCAAGAAAGGAGGGTTGTGAGAGTTGTGTAAAGAGAAATAAACTCAATGGGGATTAATTATCCCGTACACACAGAGCGAACCCTCAGATTTGTTGACCCGATAGGATAATAGTAATGGCCTTAAGTTGTGGCAGGGAGATTCTGGTTGCATGTTATGAGAAAATTCTTCTCAGAAAGAGTGGTAAGGTATTGAACAGGCTGCCCAGGGAGGTGATGGAGTCACCATCCCTGGAGCTGTTCAAGAAACATGGAAATGTTCCACTGAGAGGCACAGTTAGCAGGCATGGTGGTGATGGTGTAACACCAAAATGGATGGAAAGTATCATGATAATAGGTGGTCGCAAAGCTTTTAGCTGCAGCAAATGAGCATGAGCCTAAATGCAGCTGCTGAGGATGCAGAAATGAAGGAAAAAAAAAATCTGCTTACCTTTGGAAGGATTCAGGCAGGGAAGGATTTCCAGCAGGATGCCCTTGACGCAGACTTCCAACCTTAAACAAGGTCTGGGAAGGGATGCATCCTGGCTCCATCCTTTCCGGTCACTCAGATGCATTGCATGTACCTACGCTCCCCTGGGTTGGCCCTGCCTTCCCACCAGGTGCTCACTCACTGGTTCAGGCCGGGACAGCATTTCCTCCACAGATGGGTTGGTGGTTGGTGATCTCAGTGATCTCTTCTAATTTTGATGATTCTACAAATCTATGAAATCAGCACCTTCCAAGTTTGTTGTCACTTCTGAAACCCAAGTCTTTGAGTTGGTTTGACAAATTTTTCCAGACGGTACAGTGTCCCAACCAGCCAAAAAACCCCCGAAGTCTTGACCTTTGTTTTGAGTAGTATGACAGCACTTCACATAAGAATTATTGATAAGAGGATCGGCAGTTGCTAGCTTCTCAATCCTTTTATGAAATATGTTTTTATTGCACTTGAAATAAAGAGAAGTTGGTGTATGAAAACCAAACTACTTCAGGCCTCAAAAGATAACAGAAGTTTATTGCACTATAAAGGCTTTCAGCATATGTGAATGCTTATTTTATCTGAACACATTAGCATAGTTATTAGTCATTCCAAATGATTAAATCTCCCTCTCATCCACCTAATATGCATTATAAATGAATACACTAAAGAGCAATGTGCTTTGTTGACAAAGCACTGACTTGGCAGGCAGGGAACAGCATTTTTTCTAGGGCTGATTTTGACCTTTTGAGTTGGCCTGAGCTGGTTGCTTTGCCTTTAAATGCCTCACCATCTTAGGCTGCCCAATGATTTTGAAGTCTTAACCAAATGCATCAGTGTCCAATCAGTAATCAATTGTTGATATGAATCAATATCCACTGATATCTTACCAATGTTTTTCTTTGTTTCGTAGCCTTTCTGTAACATCTTCCAAGTTTTAAAGCATTTTAATAGGAAACCCTGCTAATAATGCTTTAAGAGCAGAGATATTATCAAGCTGTGGTTATCGATGTGTTTTGGTATCCATGGAGTGACAGTAATTTATAGCAGCTCAGAAGCTGCTGCTCTTGAGCCTGAGGCATTAGCATGCCTATTTTATTTCATTTTTTTCCGAGTAAAGAAGAGAGATGCTACCTGCAGCAGTGGTAGCTCCTCACTTAGCACGAACCTCCTCTTAGGACTTAGGGTGCTGCCTCCTCCTCCTGGTTTCTGTCCATCTATTTGTTCTTCAGCAGTGATGTCCAGGAAGGAAATAGCTCAGAATATGTTTGAAAAGAAACAGAATAAAATGTAATTTTGAACTGCTGAAAGTCTGCAGGTTATGGTCTTGAACTGAAGATCATGTTCTTTTCATTAGTCTTCTCTCCATCTTTCAAGCACGGTGCTGCTGTAGTGACCAGCAGGGCCCTGGAGGTGATGTGGCTATAAAAGGGTAATGCAAGTGGCCTTTTCCCATAGGAGTCTGGTAGTCCATAGATCTTCCTCTTTTCCTCCTTAGGAAGTCCGTAAGCCACAATTCACCCAGGAAGGACAAGGTGTATTCAAATGCTCCCACAGTTCTTTAGGCAGGGGGTTGGGATTTCTGCACACCCTTTCCGAGGGGGGTGGGTAAAACTTCCCACTAACAAAATTTCCCTATGGGCGGTAAGATGCTTTATGTTTCTTTTTTCTTTTTCCCCTGAGATTCAAAAAGTTGAGTCCTGATCTCTTTTGCATGTCGCTCATTGCTTAGTACTGTACATATGAACCGTTTTTTATTAAGTCAAACCAAAACTGTTCCTCTGTGCATAGCAACAACTAAAGCTCTTTTTGCCCTTGATAGATCTTGATACGTAGGATTAACAGAACAGTGTGGCACTTTGCTGAAATAGGGTGGATCTGGTCACAGCAAGATCTTGAATTTGCCTGAGGGTCAGCGGTGTAGAAAAAGAAAAAAGAAAAAACCCATCCTGGTGGGTGATTGTGTAAGAATCACCTCTGATTTAGTCATATTTACGTGAAGGTTGGACCCAGTGAAGTAATGCTCCAGGACTTCTTTAGGCATTGAACAGAGATTTGTGTTTTACTGAGATAAAGCAGGATGTCATCTGTGAAAAGAGCAATTTATGTCCTTTGTCATGGATTGTGATGCCCTGAATCTCTGGAGACTTTCTGATAGCTATTGCTAGCGGTTCAGTGGACAGAGCAATCAGAGGAGGTGACAAAGGACACACTTGCCTTCTGCCTCTCTAAGGAAAAAGTCATTCAAATAAAGGAGTCTCGGAGAGTCATTCAAATAAATGAATGCACACCCTCTAGCTTTCTGCGGGCTTAATGAACCTTATTCACCAGAAGCAGAGCCTTGTTGTCAAGCCTCTGTCTTCGATGGAAGAAGGAGAATGTCAAACGAGCTTGGTCCATCAGATTTGTATTCTCTGAAGGAGCCAAAAGGCAGTTTTCTGCCCTTCCCTTGGATTTCGGAAGGCGAGAGCTCCTGTGAGTGCCACGACCTACTTGCTCTGCTGGCCCAGGCTTCAATTTTCTTCCTCTGATTCTGTTCTGATTCCAAACAAACATTTGCTTTTCTGCTGGCAGATGAATTTCACGCAGTCCTGAGGCAATGATGGTTTTAGGAGAGCTTCTTTGCTTCTTCCTAGTATTTGTATTTTATGTGAGGACAGCAATTTTTGAAGCACAAAAACATTGCAAGAGCTGGTAAGATCCAAAAACATCTCAATCATTACGTGCATATGCAGCTGTATTGCATTTTTTTAAAGTGTTCGTTCCTCTCTGTGAGATAAGAGACAGTTTGCCTACCAGTGGAAGCAAAATGGCCACTCGCTGTATGTATTTGATGCGTAGTCCCTTGCCAGTATGTGCAGTCATGAGCTCACATAAATCTTTGTAACTGTGAGAAATAAATAGGAAAATGTTAAACTTGATAATATTTATCTCATTCTCTTCTCAAGAACAAGAGAGAAACTACTGGTGTGCTGAGAAATGTGGTCTTTTAATAGTTGACTAGGACTATCTATTGTGGGAATAATTGAAATCTTGTACGCAGATAAAGTTGGGTAAGACGTCATAATGAGGCATTTATGCTCCAGCAGATAGGACTGCTGAAGGCCTTGGAGTTTTGAAGAAATGCCAATTAATCAAAGTTTCGTCGTTTTTATTTTTAGCTCTCTGTTTTGGGGATTTCATGGAAATAATCGAGTTTTCTACTCTTGGACCAGAAGTCTTACATATGCAGACAGAAAGAGATTATTAAATATCTCACCATTTAATATCTAGATAATTTTGTCCTATAAAATCCTGTGCAGCAAGTAATTTAAATTGGTATCCTATTTACGGCACACAAAACTGCTCGCTACCATCTGCTTTGCTGTTTTAATAGATGGAGTGTTAACTGCATGTTGCATGAAATTCATTGCGACTAGGTTAATTAAATGGCTGTGCTTCACTTCCTGCACTCTGGTAATAAGATGACAACCTCATCTGAATTTATTAACCCTTGCCATTTTCCATACTGTTGTCACCATTCAACCACCTTTGGTCAACAAAAATGAAATAAATCACAATAACAGGAGACACGACCATATTGGCTAACAAAATAGATATTGATTAGTATCTTCTCAAGCAAATATGCCAATCTAGTCTGATTTTATTTTCACAAAGGTCATTGAAATCTGTTGGAGTATTAGTAATGGAAGTAAATGATGATGTAGTAGGTTATTGGAGAAAACCCCAAATCTAATCTTTGCCACTAAACATCCTAAATGAAAGCTTTACCACGGAAAGCCCTTGATGTCCTCAGGTTTCCATTCTAGGAAGCAATACCCCTCTGCAGGGATGGGCCTCACAGAGAGCCTGAAGCCAAACCTCTGAGGATTCCTTCAGCCAGAGGCATGTCTGTACTCTTCACAGATGAAGCACAGGGTAAATCACTCTGTTTGTGCCCTTGCCCCTGGACAGCCTCAGCACCGACACACCTACGTGCTTCTTAGTGTGGGCCCAGCAATGCAAACTACTTGGGGGTGAGGTGGGTCTGGAGAGAGCCTTCTCTTGGTGTCAACTCTATGAGCCAGCCTGTTCTCCACCACTTACATTCTTCAGATATGAAGGGCAGTTGATTTTAGGCACGTATACACAAAGCACTCTTGTTGGCTCTGCTGAGATTTGCTAGGAAGAATCAACGCTGTGCATCAAAGCCATATTCATTTAACTCCCTCTTGCCCATCAGATACAGACATTGAACATTTCCAGATACTGAAGACCTTTTCAATTCCCCTGCCCTCCCGTTGTCCCCACTGATCCCACCATTACACCATAAGTTTTCTTTTCTGCTTTGTCCAGGCCGCTGTTCCCAGACACAGCTCCTCTGTCCTGTACAGCCCTTCGGGTCACTTTGCTCCAGACACTGACTGTGAGGGCATCTTTATGTGGTTTGGTGGGGAAACTCATGTGACTACACCCTTCTGTGCTTCAAAGCATTGGGATTGGATCCAAAACTGGTTCAGAAGTTCACCTACGCCAAACTGGTTCAACCTGTCTCCGTATCATCATGCCGGCACTGGGCTTTGCCTTCCAGGGAAGCAGATGGTTTTTGAAACACATTTGGAAAGATTTTATTTGTACTGAGGGCTGTAGTTAGAAATTCATTTATGCAATCAGAATTTATGTATATACAAGGCAAGGTTTTTTTTTCCAGCTGTCCCAGTAGCCAAGAGGCCGCTGAACTTCTCTATTCTGTCCCTGTATACCCAGACCCAGCCTTGCAGCAGCCACCGAATGAAAAAACAGACTCAAAACAACCTGCCTCATGCTGTCCCAACAGAGCAACTCATTCATTTTGAAATACTGCAAATATGAGCCCAGTGACAACCAGGCTTACCAAAGCTCAGGCTTGGGTACATTCAGCTCCTGAGCTTCTCTCAGAGCAGACTGGGAGAGGAGTGAAGCTACGGCACACAGAGGGCAGGACGGATGGCGTTTCTCAAAGTTAATGGAACTCTCACAACAGATGTGATGTATCCGCGACCAGGAATGAACTGCCTCCTATTGAACTCTTATTGGAGGATTTAAAATTATTTAAAGATAAGGGATGACAGCATCTTTATCAGTCTCAGCCTTTTGCTATTTTTTTAGGCTCCAATTATACCAAGATGCTTTTATAGATGTAAAGCTGATGGAAAGCATGATTACAGTGTTGTTTGATTTTGAATTCTGCTTAACGAAACTCTTGTCTTGTACAAGGAGGTAGCATAACAGGCACGTCCTATTCACAAAGGCTTCCATGGTTCCCAGGATGGCTTTTCCATCCTGGCTCCGCCCGTGCAGCCATGCCACACAGCACTCAAGCACTGGCAAATACGCGATGTGTTCTCATGTCGAATGGGCAAGTTACAGAGGTGGTGTCACATTAACCCAGATTTAACCTTTTATGGAGAAATTTGCAGCCCACACGCTAGTTTGAAGCTGATGTAAGCCTTATTTTGTGAGGGTATGTAGGAAGTGACCTGAACAGGGTTCGTGCGATTCTTCTGCATGAGAGAGGAGCTGTATTGGTGATGATGGCTTTCTCACATCATTCCGAAGTACAGACTAAATGTCACATCTGACTCATCCACAGGCGCGTTCTGTTGGTTATGGCAGATAATGCACATCTCTCCCAGTGAAACGTTAACATCCCTGCACATTTTCAAAGCAAAGCACTGAAATATTTTCCATCTCGGGGACAAGCTGTCACTTTGAAGGGCACAGCAGCACAACCTCACCCGGTGTGGGTGGGGGCTCTCTGCTCTTGCTGAAATTCCTCCGGCAACAGCTAAATTAAAGTGCCTCTTCTTTTTTCCTTCTCAAACCGGACACAACATTCCTGGGCACCTCTGTCTTGCCACTCACAGCACCGGAGGCAAATTCAATACAGCAGATGAAAAGATTTAGTGGAAAGAAAAGGAGGTGCTCCATCTGAAACCAGCAGCTGGGCCTGGAGGTTCTGGTTCTAGAAATGACATGAGGCTGCAGGGATGGGGTGTGTGTGTACCTGAGTAACACCCTGAACTTCTCATTTCGCGTCCTGGAGATAAGGTGCCATTCACCAAACTCCCCTGGGGGTGTTCAAGAAGTGTAGAGAAGTGGCACTGAGGAACGTGGTTTAGTGAGCGTGCTGCTGTTGGGCTGATGGTTGAACTCAGTGATCTCAGTGGTCTTTTCCAACCTTAATGATTCTATGGCTCTATGAAACTTTTCTACATGAAACTCTGTGGCTTCAGGCCCAAAGGAGGACACACAAGATGGTGGGCAGGCCCTCAGGGTGGGTGGGAGGAGCACAGCCCCTTTCAGACGGGGCCCTTCAGACAACAGAGTGATCCAGCAGCCTTTGGTTCAAGTAGGAAAGAAAGATAAGCTTAACCAAGAAATCACTATCTGGACAGAAAATGGAGGATGATCAGTGCATTTATCAAAAGAGCAGCAGGTTGTGGCTCAGACCCTTTGTTTGAAACAGCCTAGCACAAAACAAACTTAGATAAAATTCTCATTAACTCTGTATCTGTCCCCAAGTTCCAGATAAGTTGCATCACGAGGCTGTCATGAACCTGTAGCTAAAGCAGATGAGAGCTGGATGAAGCTCAGAGACACCCACACTGTGGACTGGGCAATGCGGATAGCACAGCCAGTCCCAGCTCTCTCCTGCTCCTCCTACCGACCCCAGCGCTTCCTCCATCTCTGCAGCACTGCAGAGGCGTTCTGTGCAGAGCCCACTGGGCGCCGAAGGCAGAACTTGAGGCAGATGCTGCAATGGCTCTCGGAGTTGCGAAGAGATGAGTTACTTAGCAGCTGACGATCCGCATGATTAAATGCTAATGAAAGTGGTGACATATAAAAAACCCACTGCAAACAGCAAGAA